>NC_068402.1:39883543-39923543 GCF_023724105.1 Carassius gibelio | reverse complement strand
CTTTAATATGAAATATTATTAAGTGTTGCTTCTGATAAAACAAGCTTTTTCATCATAAACAACAACAAAAAACTATTTTATCCAAATGTTTCTTCATTGTAGAAGTAAGCCTATGGATGAGACTCACGGTTCATTAGCCACTATATTTTGCAGACACTTTTATCCAAAGCAACTTACAATTGTGGGGAATATATAAAGTGATTCTTCTTTAAGAGGCAAACAGACACAGAAAGTGCTTGTAATGCCGCGTTTCAGGAATTGTTCAAATAAGTACAAGCTAGAAAGGGAAGGACTAAATAATGTGTTTGATGGAAGTCCAGCCAGAAGAGCATTGCAGTAGTCCAGCCTAGAAATAACCAGGGCCTGGACAAGAAGTTGTGCAGCATGCTCCGTTAGAAAGGATCTGATCTTTCTGATGTTGTGCGACGCAAACCTGCAAGATCGAGCAGTCTGTGCACTGTGGTCTTTGAAGGTCAGCTGGTCATCAAAGATTACACCGAGATTTCTGACTGGAGTTGATGGGGTACTTGTAGAAGAACACTAGCTGGATGGTGACATCATACTGTAGATTTGGAGTGGCAGGTAAGACAAGAAGCTGAGTCTTTGCGAGGGCGAGCTTTAGGTGATGTTCTTTCATCCATGCTGAGATGTCCTCCAGGCAGCCTGAGATTCGAGCAGCTACTGCTGGATCATCAAATGAAAGATAGAGAGGTGTGTCATCGGCATAACAATGGTAGGAGAAGCCATGTGCCTGTATGATGGGCCCCAGTGATGCTGTGTAGGTGGAGAAGAGGACGGGTCCTAGAACTGATCCCTGAGGAACCCCAGTGACCAGCTGATGTGCTCTGGAGACCTTTTATTTACCATTGCACTGCGTGTTACTTCTCTCCTCGTTGCTCTGTCACACAAACCATGTTGTGGGATCATGTTCAGTGAATCTCCAAAGGGCCATTGGATTTAAATCACAAATCTAGATTATGTAAGACATTTTCAGAAAATACACACCACAAAATCGAATAACGGAGCAAACTAGCCTTCACTGAGCCTGACTTTTAAAAATGTAATGTATTGGCATGAAAGTAGCTTTTTTATTACTAGTTGAATCATCAATTGACTACTCAACATATATTGTCCAGAAGAGGGTCTTTAAATAGACAGACAACCAAAGCAACCCTGTTCACAATAGACATACAATGTGCTCATTGATAGAGTAAATAAATTATCAGATCTTACCTAATGTAGAATTATTTACTGTAATTTTCAGCAGTCAGCAGGTTTCAGTAAAGTGATGTTTGAATGCACATTTATGAAACTACACACACATTTGCATTTATCAGCAGAAGTCTTTAGCATGCACTCCAAACCTTGAGAAATTAACTTTTCACATCTGGCTGCAAAAGCCTTGCCTCAACACGAAACAAATCAAGCCCTTTAGGCCCATCTGTAAAAAACAGTTGTGTGTTGAAGGAGAGCTTATTTTATGTGGGGTGTAAAACAAAACCGAATAAGATCTTTAAATCAGTTTATGTTTTAAGTCAAATGACCAACAATGTGCTCTTTAAGTCCGTAGGGTTGCCCAAAATGGGAACTTCGTTACATAAACTCAGTGGAAAGAAACCAAAGATCTAAAATATATAAATTAGAAAGTTGTTAATTTCTTAGAATTAGTCTAACGAAACCATTACTACACACATCAGAAGCTCTTCGAGTGAGTGGATGGGTGGCTCTTAAAAGAGCCTTTGGGGTGTGTCTCGGTGTGGGACTGCTCTACTTGGAGCTGGTGTACTTGGTGACGGCCTTGGTGCCCTCGGACACGGCGTGTTTGGCCAGCTCCCCGGGCAGCAGCAGACGCACGGCGGTCTGGATCTCTCGGGAAGTGATGGTGGAGCGCTTGTTGTAGTGAGCGAGACGAGACGACTCACCGGCGATGCGCTCGAAGATGTCGTTGACGAAAGAGTTCATGATGCCCATCGCTTTCGAAGAGATCCCGGTGTCAGGATGAACCTGCTTCAGCACTTTGTACACGTAGATGGCGTAACTCTCCTTCCTGGACTTTCTGCGCTTCTTTCCTCCTTTCGCGGCGGTCTTGGTGACGGCCTTCTTGGAGCCTTTCTTCGGTGCAGACTTCGCTGGTTCGGGCATGATGATGTTTCCGATTCAATCTCTCAGAAAGCAGTAGCGGACTGAACTCATACAGGGCTTTTTATTCACTCGTCTATGCTAATTCTGTGGGACGTCGTGAATGCGTGTGGTCATTGGTCAGACCCATAAACTTGTATTTAATTGGATCATTCAAGGCGTTACTGAACTCGAACGAGAGCCAATCACGGGACCTTAAATTATAGCTCCACCCATCACTCCATGTTTGAACGACACCCACCCGACTGGGTTTCCTTTGTTTCATTTCCCGCTGTTTTTATATATATATATTGTTACATCCTAAGATGTATGTTATTGTTGCTGTTAATACTGTGTGTTAACTCTATGTAACTGTGCTTCATTGATGCTTGACATCCTGTTGGGAGTTGTAGTTTTTGTTGGTTTTCCTCTGTTCCTCCCTGTCCTCTCACAGAAGACCTAATTGATGTCACCTGTTCCTCGTCAGAGCTGTGGAGAGGAGCTTGTATTTAAACAGAGGGAACGGACACTACACCAGAGAGAGTTTGGCTTGTCTGTTTTTCCAGTTGGTGGTTTAAGCAGTGGTGCTGCTTTAAGAAAGCCTGTTGTATTTGATTGCTATTGTGTGATCAGGGCCTGTAGTGTATCTTCAAGACAGCCTGTTGTACTGGCTGTAGTGATTAGAAATTGTTTTCTTTTTATTCTTTTGCCTGCAGACGCAGTAAGGAGGTGGGTGCCACTTTTATTTTATCAACTTATGCTTTTCTCCTGGTTTTGTGGAACAGTGAGGAAGTCAGGGAAGAGACATGTTGTTGATTTTGATGTTTTGTTTGCTAGGTAAGTTAGATTACTTTGTTTTCAGTTAGCATCCCCTTTTTGTTTGTTATTTTGGCCTTAACCCCCTCCTGAAGCTACAAGTGTCTTATTCTTTCTTTTTGAATTACCCATATTGTTAAACCTCTAATTTTCCCTTCCCCTTTAATGCTGTACAAAGACTTTACATTGTAAATAAAATCTTGAAGAGTTTCCATGAGTTTGAGTGCTGGGATTACGGATAGTCAACTCTCTCTCACTATTTTGTTTGCAAGTTAACTGACATAATTGTTAACTTTTCATAAATAGCATATGTTACTCCCCTTGTCACCCCTAGACACAGAGGGGGACGTAACAATATATATATTTTTTATTTTTTATTTTTTTTTGAGAAAATAAAGTTTTAGATAAATGTCATGGACAAATGTTTAATTTTAAACTATTATAAATCTATTAAGGAAATTACAAAGGGAAAATACCCATAAAGCATCGATTGTTTAACATGAGTGTTTACTATTGTTATTTTGAATTATTAACAATAGTTTCATATTTAATACTGTAAAGCTGCTTTGACACAGTCTGTATTGTTAAAAGCGATATATAAATAAAGAGTTCTTGAGCTGGAGCTCTGTTGTTAGTTTAGAGAAATTGTACATAAAAAGCCCCTTTGTGGAAAACATAACATTCGCCTTTGTCTTCTGTATCATTCTACTGTAATTAGTATTTAGGACTACATTCATATATATATTTTTTTTTTGTACAATCACATTTAAAATATGTACACTATACATTAAAACATTGAGTACTATAGAATGAAAAACGTGTTTATTATACACTTTTATTTACTATTGCTGCTATTACTTGACAATTAATAACAGAATTGAAGCCCTGCTGTAACTGTCATGCAAATGTGAAAATAAACTTTTAACTGTGCATATATGTGTTTTTAATAAATGGTCATATAACTGCAGAGCGGTCTCGTGCGCCTTTTTCCCTTGCACACATTTTATATTTCTTTATTTTTAAATGCTTTATTAATTAAATGCCACAAGAACATGAGGTATTTCATATTCACATAATCAAATGAACATTAGCTGCCAGAGAAAAGAGAGCAAGAGAGAAAAAAGCTACATACATTTCATTGATTTCAGAGCATTACATGTTTTCAGTGCTTTTTTGTTTTCTATTTGTTCCAAGAGATTTATATATAATTTGAAGTCATTTATAAAATGTACAAAATTTGGTTTACATTAAGCCCAATTATGTATATGGAATTTTCCTAAGAAAATAAACAATTGTATAATATGTTGCTCTTTACTATTCAAATTTTCGTTTTCTGTATAAAAAATACATAAAATATACAAATTTCTATCATACCTTCAATTCTCTGTTAATACAGAATTCCAAATCTTTCCAAAATAATCTTGAGTAAATACAATGAAAATAAAGTTGTAAGATAGTTTATTTTTCTTGACCACAAAATTCACAAGAATATGAAATATTAAGCTTAAATCTTTCCAAAACATGTTTAGCAGGATACATTCTATGGAGTATTTTGTAAGACACTTCCTTAATTTTGTTATTGATACAAAACTTATTTGTCAGTTTATAGACCAAGTTCCATGCTAACAGGGCCTGTCTGTGAAAACCGGCCAATTTAACAGGAATTTTGTGAACAGAAAAATTTGTATTAAATATATAAATAGGAAATGCATTCCAAGGTCTTTCTCTATTCTTCACAAACTCCAACCATTTAATTTTAAGTGTTATTGAGAGTATCATAATGTAAGACCTCCAGTCCACCTTGCTCTTTAGGATTACAAATTACCTCCTTTTTTAAATAATGTTTTTTTTTCCTCCAAATAAAATAAACAATCTGATCTAGGGCTTTGATAATCTTAGGGAGGTACATCTAACGATAATAACTTATAAACAGACCTAGATATACCTTTCGCCTTTGACAATAAAACCCTACCAAATACCGAGGTGTCCCTCAATAAGCACAAATTAAATTTAGTTTTTTTTCCATAATTGTTGCAAAGTTTAACGGACTCCTTAATTTGATAAATTATTACACCTATAATTTATGTTTAACTGGAATATTGTCCATTTCTGGTGAGGAGCAAATACTCGTTGTTACGGTGGAAACGGTCTCGTTCAGTGCGGTGTGTGTGGCTCTTAAAAGAGCCTTTGGGGTGTTTGTCAGCGGCGGGTTTAAGCGCGCTCTCCGCGGATGCGGCGGGCCAGCTGGATGTCTTTGGGCATGATGGTGACTCTCTTGGCGTGGATGGCGCACAGGTTGGTGTCCTCGAACAGACCGACCAGATAAGCCTCGCTGGACTCCTGCAAGGCCATGACAGCGGAGCTCTGGAAGCGCAGGTCCGTCTTGAAATCCTGAGCGATCTCTCGCACCAGACGCTGGAAAGGCAGCTTGCGGATCAGCAGCTCGGTGGACTTCTGATAGCGGCGGATCTCTCGGAGAGCCACGGTCCCGGGCCTGTAACGGTGGGGCTTCTTGACGCCGCCGGTGGCTGGGGCGCTCTTCCGGGCGGCTTTAGTAGCGAGCTGCTTCCTCGGGGCTTTGCCACCGGTGGATTTACGAGCGGTCTGCTTGGTTCTTGCCATCGCTGCGATCAACTTCTCTCTCCGTTCTGAGCACGTAGAAAATGCTCCTTCCTCTCATGCGTCTGCTTTTAAAGCGTCATACGGTCATGAGCTTGCGGCGTCATTAGGGTGCAGAGGCTTGTGATTGGCTGGTATGTGACGTCTGCCCATGACTGCTAGCCAATGACTGCGCCGCTTCTGTTTTCAAACGGGGCTGTCTGTGTTTCCCGCTCAAAATGCTTTGTTCCGTTTAGTACTTTACGCATCGTTCATTCATTCATTATAATTAACATTTAATTAATTTATTTATAATTTTTACCAAACAAATTTAATGTCTGCACTGATAAATAAATACATCTGGGCTATTAAGATCTCGAAGTTTTTTTCATGACAACAATTTTTCTCATATTTTATTCCACATCATATCTAATAAGATCATATATTTAGCAGCTGTTTAAAACCAACACTACTAGATCATCAGCAGACATACAGTGATTGACTATGGTTTTATCAATCATACATCCAGTCTTACAGTCACTTACATTTTCCAGAAATCAATTCACACACACATTAAAAAGTACTGGTGAAAGTGACTTTCTTCTGATCTCCATTATTCTAAATGACTGTTGAGTACATAACTTTGTACATAACATCAATAAATCAGTTTTGGCTTTTATAAAGTTCTAAACCTTCATTCAAAGACTTCAAGCCAAACTGACTGTTATCAAGATGAACACCTGATATGATTCTTTTCAGAACCTTTGACACAACACTAAACAAATTGACATTATAGTTATATTCATATTTGTTACACTGATAATTATTTTAAGGCAGAGTTTCCAAATGATTTATTAATAAAAGTGCGTTAATTTATTTCAGTATCTCCTTCAATCGTATGCATAGTTTATCATGAATGAAAATGAAAGTAAATCGCTCTCTGTCAGATGAAGTGGGTGGCTCTTAAAAGAGCCTTTGTGTTGGAGAAGCAGAGCGGACTCTGTTTACTTGGCTTTGGCGGGTTTCTCGGTCTTCTTGGGCAGCAGCACGGCCTGGATATTGGGCAGCACGCCGCCCTGAGCGATGGTCACTCGACCCAGGAGTTTGTTGAGCTCCTCGTCATTGCGCACCGCCAGCTGCAGGTGACGGGGAATGATGCGGGTCTTCTTGTTGTCTCTCGCGGCGTTTCCAGCCAACTCCAGGATCTCAGCGGTCAGATACTCGAGCACAGCCGCCAGATAGACGGGAGCTCCGGCACCGACGCGCTCTGCGTAGTTCCCTTTGCGGAGAAGTCTGTGAACACGACCGACGGGGAACTGCAGCCCTGCTCTGGAGGAGCGAGTCTTGGCCTTCGCTCTCGCTTTGCCCCCGGTTTTGCCTCTTCCACTCATTTTCTGTAACAAAGTATTTCAACTTTACAAGAGAGAAATAATGGCTTGCTGGAATACGCTGTGCTGACTTTAACAGAGTGTGCCAGTCGCCCATTGGTTTAGACCTTGTAAGATTTTAAACCAATCACTTAACTTCCCTCCAACATCCACCGACAAAGCCACGCCTCCACATCTGCGCGCGGACTGAGCAGTGAGCAGCATTTCGAATTACAAATTAGGACAATGGAAGCAATCAAAATCAACAAAACAGCAATTATGTACAAGTGTTATAAAAAAAAAAAGTCTCAGTTAAATGCAGTACATGTAGAAAGGTTTATTTATTCATGTATTTATTTATTTGCATTAACGTTATTTAATAATAAAATTTAAAAAAACTAAACAATAGACCAAGGCAGTGTTAATCAACAAAACAGCAATGATGTACAACTGTTATAACAAGTCTCAGTTTAACGCAGTACAAGTATTTTTTTTTTTTTCTTGCATTAACGTTATATAGTAATAATAATAATAATAAAATAATAATGTAAGTTCAGGTGGTGTTAAGAGGCCCTCTTTTGCTTGTTATTTTATATAATATAAATAAAAACAGATAATATACAAAACTTTATAAAAGCTACTGTAAGCATTATTTATTATTATTACTTCCACTAATAGTGTGAGTGCAGGCCTTTCTTTTGCTCTTTCTTCAGAGTTTGTGGGTGGCTCTGAAAAGAGCCGTTGGGGGAGAAAGCAGAAGATTTTTATTTCTTCTTTGGAGCTGCCTTTTTAGGCTTCACAGCTTTAGGCTTTGCCGTCTTGGGTTTGGCGGTCTTGGCCTTTTTGGGGCTCTTGGCTGCTTTCTTGGGCGCCGCGGGCTTCTTCGCTTTCTTGGGGCTCTTCGTCGCCTTCTTGGGGCTCTTTGTGGCCTTCTTAGCGGCGGCGGGTTTCTTGGCCTTCTTGGGGGATTTCTTAGCGGCGGGCTTCTTTGCAGCTGCGCTCTTGGGCTTCTTGGCAGCAGCGGGTTTCTTGGCCGCGGGCTTCTTGGCTTTAGGAGCAGCTTTCTTCTTGGTCTCGGTCTCCTTCTTGCTGATCTTGAAGGAGCCGGAGGCGCCGGTCCCTTTGACCTGCAGCAGGGCGCCTTTAGTCACCAGGCTCTTGAGGGCGAGCTTGACGCGGGAGTTGTTCTTCTCCACGTCGTATCCGCCGGCGGCGAGAGCTTTCTTCAGGGCGGCGAGGGACACTCCGCTCCTCTCCTTGGACGCGGACACGGCTTTGAGGATCAGTTCACTGACGCCGGGACCTGCTTTCTTGGCTTTGGCGGCGGACTTCTTCTTGGGCGCTTTGGCCGGCGGAGCGGCGGCTGCTGGAGCGGTTTCTGCCATTTCTCGGAGCGGAATCACAGTCTTTCAAACACTGAGTTTAATGAGTGTCGCTCGAGCAGCGCTGCGCTCTTAAACAACACATGAGAACCTTATAGACTCAGCCCGCCCGCTCGCTGTCTGCGCGCCTCCGAGAGCCGCTCGCGCTTGTGTTTTCTTCTCCTACATTTAGGGGCAAAACTCGAGTGTTAAAATAGTTTACCGCAGTAGAAACAAAGTCAACATCAAGCAGAGGTTCTTGGCTTTCTGTGGAGACTAAAACCCGCGGCGGGGAAATGTTGGTTTCGCCCCGGTCAGATCAAAATAGAGGCGGGCATCAGCCACGGAACAGAGCCGAGTGTAAATCTAATGCTTTATTTAAGTGTTAAAGGTTGAAGAAAGACAGAAATCGTCCTCTGTGTGTTTCAGAAACAGTTCGAGAGTGGTTTAATTGAATGAGCATCAGTGAGTGTGGTGTGCAGTGTTTGATACAGCTGTAGTTTTGGGCAGCTTGAAGCACACACAGGTCCGGGGCTCCTCGTCCTTTATTCAGCCGATAGACTACATGAAGTACTAATACTATATGAAATACTATATGAGATGTTTTAATTGAATTAGCAACCACAATAGTTACAGTAATCACTTCAGTATTATTTCGGTAAAAACATCTTCAGTGGCTGATGTACAAAGTGAGCTAGATCCCGGTCGGCGTTTCAACCTTGAAACAACGTCAGATACCAGGGTTGAATCAACGTAGAATTACCTTTCGATTTAGCATATTGGATCAACGGTGATATTGTGACGTTGTTTCACCGTTTTACCTTCATCACAGGTGAATTATGGCCGTTCTGGAGACCTTGGATTAACGTTGAATGATGTGTTGATTTTGCAAAGTAAATCGATGTTGATTCACCGTCGTACCGTGCACCATAAATACACACTGTATGTTCAGTTAGAGCCTAGTTTGCATTTAGATCCACACTGTACATGATAAACCTAGAAATCTAATGACTGGCAGCAATGGTTTTACAACTCAATAAACTATCACATGCTCCAAATTTTTAAACAGCAATTTTATTTTGGAAACATGTATAGAAAATATGAAAATAATCCAAAACTTTATTTTGCAGAGTATGCATGGATGTATTGTTAAAAAAAAAAAAAAAAAAAAAAAAAACATGTCGAATAACAAAGGTTTTGTGAAATAATTTAGCATATAAATGTATATTTTGCACTACACATGCAAGAGAAACCCTTCAAACTTTATGACTGAAACCAGCTGATCTTTTTTTTTTTTTTTTTTTTTTTTGGTGTGAAAAACAGTTTCTGTAAAAAAAAAAAAATAAATAATAATAATAATAATAATAATAATAATAATAGACTTGAGATGTGCAGTGAAAATGTGTTGAACAGTTCGAGAAGGGAATCTTCAGCCAGGGTCTCCGATTCCTAGAGTCCAGTGTTAAAGGGGACACACTGAGGACATTTCTAACCCAGACTGTGTCTTTTTTCTTCAGTGTGGAAGGGAGAATGTGATTTCTACTGAAGGGGACTCTAAAATGTTGGAAGCAATAGCCTCGTGCACATAGTGTGGTTGTGCTTCGGTCGATCCTTGAAACAGTCCCAGCTCCAGGTCTTTTCAGACACCGTCCCTCCTCTCTCTCTCACTTGTGACCTTTCTGTACTGTCCTGCAGAAACAAAAACAACAAATATAAATCCTCATAAAATATCAAATTTGATATTGTGACATATTTAACTGAAAGCTGAATGCAAAACAAATCACAATATTTTCAGGTTGGAAACAAAGTGGTGAACACTATTCATTAAACACTTAATGTATTCAGATGAAAGTTTACAATATTAAAATAGGATATATTTTTAGCAAAGCTTTCATATTAAGAACACAATTCAATTCAAGTTGATATGCATCACACTTTTTACAATACAAATCATTGCAGAGTAACTTTACAGTAAATTAAGTTTCTATAATATTTATCTTATCAGTGGTGACTGTCAGTTTATGTGCATATGGCAGAAATGTACAGAAAAAAATAGATTAAAGACATAATCAAACAGATGATGAACACTATTAACAACAATCTGAACAAACAATTACATCTGCTTAATATCAATAAAAAAAGTGCTTACAGGATTCCTAAAGAAAACAAAACAATTGTAACCACTATCATCGTAGATATCTGCCAGAGAGTTTACTTTATTATGAGTCCATTGTGAACAATGAAGTGGAGTACTGCCTGAGAAAAGATTATTATTGTGGAAAACAGGAGAGTGCCATTTTGTAACCTGTGAACGTCTTTTAACATCCCTCTATGTGGAGATAAGGTGGGTTACAATGGGACCAAACCAAGATTTACACTGTCCAAGCAGAGCCCAGAAAAAAAAAAAAAAAAAAAAAAACAACAACAACAAGACGCTTCAATTTATACGATAAACAATAGATTCCTCAATTGCTCTCCAAGACACAGAAGCATCAGGATCAAATAAAACTGATGAAGGGTGGAGGGAAAAGGCTTGAGCATACAGTCTAAAGTCGGGGAAAGAAAGACCTGTAATCTACTGTGGTGTAAAGTAGTCTTTACTAAACTACTAAAGTAGTCTTCGATCGGAGAAGTACAACAGACTACACTCTACAAGATAAAGCTTCAGTTGCTGTTGTTTGAATAGCAAATGAAAACATGTTAGGCTGTGAGGTTTTTCTTAAATAGGCATAGAATAAAATTAGTAGGCTAAAAAATCTGCACATTTCATGTCATTGTAGATCTTGCAAGCACCACTAGCAAAGAATTCGCTGGATTAATGAACTCTGCTGTTTTAGGCTTAGATTATTAGGCTATTATAATTATTTAGATAACGCATAGGCATAAATATAAATGATCAGAAACAAATCGCTTCAACACGTCGAGTTGTTTTTGATTCGGTGTATCAAACGAGTGGATTGAACTCACTCATTAAGACAGTGACTATCTGCCACCTGGTGTCTGTTTTAGTTTCATATTAAACGTAGGCTATCATTTCATTGATTCCATCATGTCATATTTATGTCTTCAAAATGTAGGCCTAAGACAGTTCATAATATTTCTATGCACTTTTAGGCTAATTGCTATATAAATGTAAATGCATTAAGATCTCTTCTGTATTGATGGCTCTGATGAAGCTCTGGCTGGATTTTAGTGGTAGGCTACAGTCTTATCCTCTAACTGAATTTATCGATGTGGATTAACGTGACTTTCAAACATTTAATAAGGCTGTTGCTGTCAGTATTGTTTTTGGAAATTAGGCTACATTCAAATGCAATGGTCTCGTTTCAAAAGCATTGGCCAATATTCTTGCATCGACTTCACTGTAGCCTATGTGCCCTGCTTCCTTTCCGTGAGTTTTGAACGAAAAATGGAACGTCAGTGATCATTATTGTATTTCGCCACAGGGTGTCACTGTGGCCTCAACCCTTCGCCTTCGCTTACTCTGAGCTCCATTGCTATGTCTGAGGTAAACCACGCCCTCCTCATTACCCTACGCAGGAAGAAATAAATGAAGAAATAAATAAATGTGCAAATGAATAAATGTATAAATAAATAAAAGAAGAAACAAATAAAAATGTGAAAAAAATAAATATATACTTAAATAAGGAAATAAATGTATAAATAATCATTTATTTATTTATTTATTTTTTGCTTTTCCGTGTGTGTGTGTGTGTGTGTATATATGTGTATATATATATATATATATATATATATATATATATATATATATATATATATATATATATATATATATATATATATATATATATATACTCTTGGTCGGTGGCTTGGATTTCTTAATGAGTGACTGTATGCCACCAGGAAAGTATTATAAATGAATAAAAAATAAAAATAAAAATAAATTACTCCGTAAATCAGTCTATTATTATTATTTTTATTTTTTAAATATATATATATAAAAAACTATATTTAAATGAATTCATTATTAATATATATATATATAAATTATTGTAGGCCGATAATGATAATTACATTTTTAGATCTTACAGATACATATATATATATATATATATATATATATATATATATATATATATATATATATATATATATATATATATAATTTATTTTTATTTTTTTTCAATGAAACCAATTGTAATCTTTCAAGAAACGTATTAAAATATGAATTAAAACCAAATAAAATGTATAAAAAATACATTATAAAAAAATAATAAGTGAATATATAAAAAAAGGCAACATCTTTGAATTTGTTTTTAATATACTGCATGTATTACTAACTGTTTTCTCCTATTTATTTTGCTGATCTGTAATTAATAATCTGGTTCCAGAGTTTTCGCTTCTGAAGTTTCCTTTTGCCATTCTGCCTCAGTTCTTGGGGGCGGGGCTAGCAGCAGTGTGTTCTTATTGGCTACTGAGTTTGTGATCGACAGCTTCATGACCTGGAAGTGAAAGTGTTGTGCCTGTTTGGATACGTCTATTCCTATTTAATTTCAGTAATGTAAAATTATATATTATTTTATCAGTATGTATCTACTGCTGTACTACATTGTTGAGATTATTTCTTAGGAGTAGCACAGAATGATATCATCATTATCATCATCATCGGCACCAATTTATGTTTCTACCGCTGGTTGGCCAAACTTTAATAATACCTAAATATATATCCAAATACAAAACCTAATGCATGCATGATATAAACTGGACTATACAGCCATCTAGTGATTAGAGGACAATATTAGAGATGGTAAATGGTGTTAGAAGACAGTCCCCATCTCCTAAGGATGAAAGATTTTTCTGAATATGGGTTTATTGTAATAATGATGATTAATAATGTTTTCAACTCAAAAGTAAATATGCACACAATGTACTTTATATATATACACATATATATTGCTGAATTGTCAGGGAACGACCCAGCAAGTTCCACTCCCACATTAGTGGAGTCTAGAACCGTTCCCAGAAAGACAGTTCATTGTTTGGGCAACAACTGTCTCTTGCGTGGGTTTATGACCAACCTGAGGCGCTCTAAGTGACTGAGCATCACCTCTTTGTGAGTGTTCAGTTCCCGTTCTGATCTTGCTAAATCAAGCCAATTGTCAAGAACTTTTGTAAAAGTGTGTGGGGCCAGGGACAGTCTAAAGGGAAGAACTGCATACTGATAGGCCACTCCCTCGAATGTGAATCTCAAGTCTATGACGGGGGGATATGTGGTTGTGAAAGTAAGCATCTTTCAAATCCACAGTCAAAAACCAATCTTGGGGGCAGATATGTTGACCGTCAACATCTTGAACGACTGCCGCATAAGAAAACTGTTCAGATGTTTGAGATCTAGAATTGGTCTGAGCCCGCCGTCTCTCTTTGGGATGAGGAAATAGTGGCTAGAAAAAACCTGCCGCACTGTTCGCTGCAGAAGTTTGAACAACGCCTCTGAAGCAGGGCAGTCTGTGAGGGTACTGTAGTGCGTAGCCTCATCGAATTCAAAACCCATCTCAAGATTCCTGGAATGGCTGCCCAGACCACATAAGCCCCTTTCACACTGCCATTCCGGCAAATACAGGGGTAAAGTGTTCCTGCAATTATTCCCTGGTCGCTAGATTTTGCACTTTCACACTGCCAGTGATGACCCGGTATATGTGCGTGCTTTCAAACACAACCCCTGAAGATCCCGTAACGACACGTGACATCAGCGCGTGACGTGTAATGTACGAGTTGGCAACACTTGGCACGTTATACTTTAACTGAAGCAAGCAAACGATCTCTGTGTCAGCGCGGAAAGTGAGGAACTAACTGATCTCTGCTTCATTACAGTTTGCACATATGTTTTCATCGCGAATGTTGATCTTCCTTCAAAACAGCCGGTAAAAGAGTCGTGCGATAACGCACGTCATCACTTCGACACGGAATTAGATCTGGCTTTTGTTCACACATCGCTCGTCCTGGGTCGAACCCCGCAATGTTACTAGGTCCCCGACCCGGGTTCAATTCGGTAATCAATCCCGGGACGTGGTTGCTTTCACACAGAAGGCGACCCGGCAATGTTACGGGAATATTGCGGGTCCGACGTGCAGTGTGAAACGGGCTAGAGAGGTGTTTGAAGAGCTGAGGAGTGAAGGCGAGCATTTTTGGGGGGTGTTCCAGCCGAGGTGTGAATCGGGCCCCTTCTTGTCCTTTCTAGCCCCTCAGGACAGCTTCAGCGGCTTGTGGTGGACTCCAGCACTACTCGTGGGCAGGGACCTTGATGCTTCAGGAAGGGGAAGTGTTTCACCGTCCTGCAGTGCTGTTTCAGCCCAGGCTCCAACTTCCGCTGAGGCGATACTGAGCAGCGGGGATCTTCTGGCGGCCCACAGCCTTGGTGCCAGGGCATTTAGGGAGGAAGTAACATGCTTGGAAACAGCACTCTGTGAACAGCTAGCTTCTTTTGTGACTTACACTCCTTGTGAAGGGTGTCAATTTGCGCTTTTCCACTGCTTGGTTCGGCTCGGTACGGTTTGACTCTGTGCGGAACGGTTCGGCTCGCTTCGCTTTTCCACTGCTTGGTACGACTCAACTTGGTACGGCACGGTTCGGTTCAAAGTGGGTGGGACTGATCGTTAATAGTTGCCGACTCTACTGTCGTGACATCATCCTAAACGCGCCATATTTCAAACACACAACACAGGAACAATGGAGCCTATCGAGGGGATGGTGTTCATGATTCTCGGCATGTGGATGTTTTAAACTTCAAGAGGGAGAAATGTGTTTAAAATGAGGCTGATGGCAGCAAAGCAAATTACTGAGAAAAAAAAAAAACGAAAGAGTCTCGGAACTCTTACAACGAAGCGAAGATGATGACATCACTCGGTTTGCCCGACGGCAAGCTAATCTTGTTTAGGGTCTTACCGGCTCTGAGTACAGAAGTGTTGGACATCTTTTTGGAGCAAGCATTTCAACTGTGTGTCGGTGTGTTCAGGAGTTCTGTGCTGCAGCAGAGACGTTGTTGATACCAGATCAAATTCGTTTTCCAGATCAGGAGAGGTTTAAAGAAATGGCTGCCTACATTGAGTACTCAATGTAGGCAGCCATTTCTTTAAACCTCTCCTGATCTTACCTCTATCCATTGACGGTTTATCAGCATCCCTCCTCCACCCCATCTCCTCACTTGAAGTTCACTTTACAATATACGGGGAAGGGGGGGTACTCTAGGTTCGGGCCATTCCCGAGCTCGGAGCCCTTCCCCGGACAGCACGCCAAATACGCATACCATACCTCAGCTAATTATATGTAAGCATGAACTAGTGAACTAAATAATAATGTAAAAATTCTAATGTATGTAGTGCAAAAAATGTATATAAAGACATATAAAGACACATTTAAAAGTAAAGAATGTACACTAAGCAAACTTTAAATGCTCAAGGACACCTCAGTCATGGTATAGCCGGGCCGTGGTTCGAACCCACAACCCTAGGGTTAGGAGTCAACTCTCTAACCACTGGGCCTTCCCCCTCCTTGGCTGTGGGAAGAGTAGACAGGTTGGTAACATTTGATGGGGCAACCTAAAAATGAACCTAAAAATGAATGCATAGCCTACTGTGTCGCCAGCTTAGCAATTGGTTGTCTGAATCTAAAACACATACGGATGAATTAATTAATTAATAAAAAATGCAGTGTATGTTCTCTAGTTTCTTTAATATCCTGAGTGAATGACCATGCTTGTGAGGAAATGCCCGCTGAATAAATCAATAAGGTAGTTAACATTTAAAAGTGGATCAAAAAAAAAAAAAACACTTTTTATTATCCATCTTCACCCAGGTCTTACTATGGATACACTGCAGTCCACACACACTTCTGCTGCAGCACTGAAACAGGAGAGATGCATATCTGGTAAATCAATCAAACAGCTATTGTGATTGGTAAGGAGCGATATTTATGACATTCACTGAAAATATAAAAAGTTTGTTTTTATGGTGTGTAACAGTGCACGCTGTTCCTAGTTTCCAGAGAATATTCATCAAGCACTGGTTTTGTGTCCACAGGAGCTGAGTTTGTGGAGAGTTGATCAGAAGAGTGTCTCTGGTTGAGCCCATTCTGATGACATGAAAGATCTGATTAAAGAAGAGAAATACACAATCATCTTAAACTCAGGAACAAGACAATTTCAAATGAGAACACTTCCTCACAACGCCTAAACTGAAAGAGAAACTTTACCAAAGTCTCGTTGTTGAAGATTTGGAGGATTCTGGGTTTGTTGTCATTCAAGGTATTAAGACAAAACCGTTAATTAGTTAGCATAATACAGAAAGGACAATCGGTTTTGATTAATAATAGTAATAAGTAAGAGAGAGATGGATACCGATACCTGTAACAAGCTGTCCTCGCTTGAGCGTTAATAAAATATATTGATCACGTCTTCCTTTCCAATCCCTTCACACACACACACAGGAAACAATATAATACATAAGTCGCTTTGGTTGAAAGCGTCTGTCAAATGCGCACATATGTACTTATTATTTTCATATGCTCTAATAAGTCATATCTGTCAAATTATTTTTATAAAACACATTTTAAAAAAGAAACAAAGGACAGTTGTCGATTACTTCCTGCTCGAACTAGAGGGGGAGGGGTGAGTCATGTGACTAGCAGCTGGTTTCAGTTAGGTCCTGTAAACAACTGTAAAATGGCTCCCTGCAGCACCTACTCAATAATTGTATTTCTCGCTTGAGCGAAACAGAGGTTATCCTAATCATGTCTGGAAGAGGCAAAGGCGGTAAAGGACTCGGGAAAGGAGGCGCTAAGCGTCATCGTAAGGTGCTGCGCGATAACATCCAGGGAATCACCAAACCCGCCATTCGTCGTCTAGCTCGCCGCGGCGGAGTCAAGCGCATCTCCGGTCTGATCTACGAGGAGACCCGCGGTGTGCTGAAGGTGTTCCTGGAGAACGTGATCCGCGACGCCGTCACCTACACCGAGCACGCCAAGAGAAAGACCGTCACCGCCATGGACGTTGTGTACGCGCTCAAACGACAGGGACGCACCTTGTACGGCTTCGGAGGATAAACCGCTTCAGATCCGAGAACAAACCCAACGGCTCTTTTAAGAGCCACCCACACTCTCACTTAAAGAGCTCGCGTTACTGTTATGTGCCTCACATGATGACTAACATTATGTTCATAACACTCGTTACAAGGAAGTATTGTTGATCCTAGATTGAGTCGGTGTTTTAGCGATGTGAAATGTAACGGGATTGTTAAGTACTATTTTAATAACTCAAAAGCTGCATATTTTCAACAATATAAACAACAAAGGCATCACGCATTGAGGGTTTTTTTTTTTTTTTGTTTCAGTTTAAAAAAAATATAACGTTATAGACGTTAAAGAATAAGAGCAGAATGGTGCCGAATTTAAATTAAAGTTAAATACATGCACTTAGCAGGCGCTTTTATATAAGGCGACTTACAGTGCATTCAGGTTATCAATTTTTACATGTCTTCCCGGGGAATTGAACCCCCAACCTTTTCAGTTACAGGAAAAATAATATATTTTCCTCAAAGGGGCTTTTTATTTACGATTTTTATAAACTAACAACAGAGCTCCAGGTCATTACCTTTAATTAGCGCTTTTGACGATACAGATTGTGTCAAAGCAGCTTTACAGTATTAAATATGAAAATGGTCAATTAAAAAAAAAAAAAAACGAGTAAGCACTCAGTTTTAAACAATCGATACTTTATGGGTATTTTTCCCTCGTAATTTCCTTTATGTATTTATAATAGTTTAAAATTAATCATTTTTTTTATTTATAAAATATTGTATTCTATATTATATAAAAAGGGCGGGAAATGAAACAAAGGAAACCCAGTCGGATGGGCGTTGTTCAAACATGGAGTGGTGGGTGGAGCTATAATGTAAGGTCCTGTGATTGGCTCTCGCTCCTTTTGGGTAATGCCTTGAATGATCCAATTAAATACAAGTTCATGGGTCTGACCAATGACAACACGCATTCACGACGTCCCACAGAATTAGCATAGACGAGTGAATAAAAAGCCCTGTATGAGTTCAGTCCGCTACTGATTTCTGAGAGATTGAATCGGAAACATCATCATGCCTGAACCAGCGAAGTCCGCGCCGAAGAAAGGCTCCAAGAAGGCCGTCACCAAGACCGCCGCGAAAGGAGGAAAGAAGCGCAGAAAGTCCAGGAAGGAGAGCTACGCCATCTACGTGTACAAAGTGCTGAAGCAGGTTCACCCTGACACCGGGATCTCTTCGAAGGCGATGGGCATCATGAACTCTTTCGTCAACGACATCTTCGAGCGCATCGCCGGTGAGTCGTCTCGTCTCGCTCACTACAACAAGCGCTCCACCATCACTTCCCGAGAGATCCAGACCGCCGTGCGTCTGCTGCTGCCCGGGGAGCTGGCCAAACACGCCGTGTCCGAGGGCACCAAGGCCGTCACCAAGTACACCAGCTCCAAGTAGAGCAGTCCGACCCCGAGACACACCCCAAAGGCTCTTTTAAGAGCCACCCATCCACTCACTCGAAGAGCTATTTGTGTTATTTTAGCTTCAATTACAGATGAAGTGAAGATTATTTAGATCTCTACTGTTAATTTTGAGGTTGACTACATAAACATCCACTTTTGATATGGCAAAGTGTCTCTGGGTTAAGTTAGTCTATTTATTTGTTATCTCCCCAATGGTGTTTCCTTTCCTTTATTAAAAACACTATGAAGTATTTTTACACCGGGTGTTCAAATTAAATAAGCCCAAGGGCTTTAAAAAAAAAAAAAAAAAAAAAAGTAGCAATCAATGTCATCTGACGAGGTATTCAATTTTTGAGTCAAATTTATCTCTAGATAAAATTTCAATTTGTGTTAAATGCAGGCCTTTCTTCTAAAACTTGTATACCTTTTTTTTTTTTTTTTCAACTCCATACAGCTGCTGCTAATGTATGTATGCTAATGTTAAATCTTTAGCTTAGTTTGTCACCCAGGCTGCTTGTTGATGTAAGTAAATTATGGGCCAGGCCAGCTAATGTCAGGTTGCCAAAATTAACCAGTTTCAGAAACGAGCAGTGGTTCAGACACACCAGCAGTATCAGCACTGTCCAGATGAGATGAGACTGAGAGCAGAAATGAGGAAAGACAAGGTGAGATCATTGCTCAAAGGGTGAGCTCCCCCTTAATTGTGAGTTGTTTATCTTAAGTAAGCCTTTCGATTCAATGTGTGTGCTATTGCCTAGTGCTAGTGGTGGAAAGAGTGGCAGCACAGTGTAAAGTTACTAGACCTACTATTGCTTATAATGAGTGATATATTCTCAAACTCCTTAATAAATGATCTGCCTATATTTCTGCACATGTAGATGTGCCTACCAATATCACTGTGTTCTCAAGTGCACACAGGTAATATTGATTTGAGCAATAAAGAAAATTATCATTTTTGTTTGGTGAAAAGCCCTAACATTGCAGCACAGTGCTTAAAGGTAAAGCTATTTGAGCACAATTAGGCCAAATAGATTTAAACACTATTTATACTTGTTTATATTAAAAAAAAAAAAATAAAAAAAATTCAAAATTGAATTTTCATTCTGCTAACCCGCATCGTACAATGGCATGTGTAGGGGGTCCACTGACATTGAGAGTATACAGGGCCCAGAATTTGGTGCTACGCCCCTGGCCTCAGCAGCTGGATCCTGCAAAAGCATGCCATTATTCTTTAGCTGTATTAAATTATTACCAGAAGAAGTTTTACCTGTTAATTTATTAATCTGATCCCAAGTCGCTTTTGAGTTTCCATGACAATTTTTAATAATTGTGATAAAAAAGTCTGCCTTTGCTTTTCGTAGTTGTCTTATCACTCAACCTTAATTTTTGTTTGTAAGCATTCATAAAATTTCTGACTAATTATTTCCAATTCATTGTCCAATAACAGAGTGTCCCAGTTCATATTTCTTATTGCAGAGTGAAATTGATCCTGTTTGCTCCTTGGAATCCCAATGAACTCCTTTTTTTCTGGAATAAGCTGAAAATCGCTTACTGGTTAATTTTCTTGTTGTAAGCACCATGTTATGATCTGAAAGACCAGTTAACATATTGTTAACCGTTCCGGGTGATTGGTGAAGATTAAGTCAATTAAGGTGCTAGAATTGTTTGTAATCCGTGTTGGTCCTTTAACCATCTGGACAAGATTAAATCCATCAATAATTTGCTGCATTTTTTCCCTTGTACTATTATCGTCCCAGTGTAGATTAAAATCACCATCACTATAACCCCCTTTTTAAAATCACACTGCTTTAACATTTCCTTGAACTTGTCATAAAAATCTATGTTAGCAGCCTATGTTAGTAACCCTTGCAGTTCAGAAAAAAGTTACACAACACTTATGCAGTTGCACTTAGCTGTATAAATAAATTGTAAAAAATGAGTCATTAAACCAAGTGTTTATTTTATTTTTTTTCTTAGGCTCTATGCAGCGGGAATCGTGAAGTGTTTCCGACTACACTCTCTACTGGGCTAACAGTTTCCGGTTCCCTCTTTACATCTGACGCTAAACCTCGCGAGATCGTTGGGTATGGCGCGAAACTTAAAAGCGACAAACATTTCCCTCAACATTTCTGGTTGTTGTTATATATCGTTTTTGACATCTTAACCATGGGAAAAAGGTTTTCCGATACCAAAAGCTAATGCGACCTAGTTCGGAACATTGTTGTGTGCCGTTGTGCGTTGTGTCGGCAAGATACAACTCTACGGTAATTTTCCATTAATTTCCAGTGGAAGAGGATCTCAGAAAAAAGTGGCTCGTTCAGATCAGGAGAGGTGACTTCCAAGTCAACAAAAACACAAAGGTGTGTAGCGTTCATTTCAGATCTGATGACTTTATGGAAGGGGCTCGTCTGAAACGTCTGAAAAAAGGTGTTTTCCCTACACTGTTTGAGTGGAACCACTACCAGGAGCAGCCGCAGAGGTTGAGTGTTTGGGAACGTCGAGAGAGACCGCTGACCCCTGATCCTGACTCGGACGCAGAACAGGAAGATATGGACTTCGATGTGGAGAGCACTGGACATGATTATTGTTCAGTTCCCGAAGCTGCAGCCGTGGACATGGTTCTACATGAAAACGAGGAGTTAAAAAGAGAGATAGGAGATGTACGGAAGCAGTTGGAGCAAACAAAGATGATGCACCGCTTTGGTCTCAGTAGATTTGCTGGGTCCGATGAGGACATTCGCTTTTATACAAGGTAAGATTGTAATTACCTGTGGTAAACATTTGTAATAGCATTGCCACTGTCCTGAAAACACTGGTCCACATTTCTGATAAATATTATTGGAGTTGTATACGATAGCTACACGTAGTCTACACTGACAAAATAATAACAACAACATAATTATAAGTATGAACACCAGCTGTTGTCTTCAACAGCAACCAGAGTTAGTTTAATTATACATAGCAAATTCCATAATTGTCATGACTCAATATTGCAAGATTGTTGATTCAGTTACTTGTAGTTCTTTAAACTTACTACAAAGCCATGTATAAGTATTTTGTGCCATGTGAGAACAAATGCACGTTTTTTTTTTTCTTGACAGATTTGCAACATACAACCACTTGATGGCCTTCTGGGAACTGATTGAACCGGCAACTCACAGCATGATTCGTGTCACCAACTCCAAAGTCTTCAAGGAGCCTGGAAACACTCGAGCACTTCCTGCAATAGACGAGTTCTTCCTGTTTTTGATGCATCATCGGTTTCAAGTACATCAGACCACTGTAAGCCGCATCATAACAACCTGGGCCAACTTCCTGTACTTTGTCCTGGGGTCAGTGTGAATTTGGATGCCAAAAGAGAAAGTACGAGCCCATCTGCCAGAAGAATTCCATCAATTTCGAGACACACAGGTTATCCTGGATTGCACAGAGATCCGCTGCCAAACACCTTCCTCTTTGCTACTACAAAGTGAGGTCTTTTCAAATTACAAGTCTCACTGCACCTTCAAAGCTTTAGTAGGAATGGCACCTCATGATGCAATAACATTTGTTTCTGCACTGTATGCAGGGTCTATTAGTGACCAGGAGCTGTTCAAACAGTCAGGGATCATTAACCTTCTTACCCCTGACATGGCCATCATGGTGGATAAGGGCTTCTTAATTGATAGCCTGGTGCCATGTAAAATCCACCGGCCTGTTTTCCTGACCAATGGAAAACAAATGTCAGCTGATGAAGTGACACACACTCAGTCTGTGGCTAGGCTCAGGGTACATGTTGAACGTCTTATCCGTCGTGTTAAAGAGCATAAGTTGTTTGACACAATCATTCCCTTGTCAATTTCTGGTAGCATAAACCAACTGTTCACAGTGGCATGTTTGCTTGTGAACTACCAGTATTTTACTGTATTTTTACAACATTTTCTCATTTTAGTCTGCTTCTGCTGTAATTAGTACGGTATTGTACTGCAATATCTATATTGATTCATTTCTGCTAAATATTACTATAATTTTCAAAATAATTACTAATAATGTTAATATTATAATTATAATATGTAGTTATTACAGTATATAAATATATAGGAAGTAATATTATAATTATACTTCAGAATACCTGTGCAAATCAAAAGACAACCCAAACAATGTTCTTGTCAAAAATGTTTTATTGAATCAATTAAACTATTACAACCATTTCATTTAAAACCATTGAATGTTCAGTGCATCAGCAATTCACAGGTATTAATGGCTTTTAAAGGGATAGCTGACACAAAAATTAACATTCTGTCATCATTTACTCACCCTCATGTTGTTCCAAACCTGTATGAATGTATTCCTTCTGTTGAACACAAAAGAAGATATTTTCAAGAATGTTGGTAACCAGACAGTTGATGGTAGCCTTTGATTTCTATAATAGGAAAAAAAACAAAAAAACTATAGAAGTCAGTGGGTGCCGTCAGCTGTCTGGTTACCAGTATTCTTTAAATTATCTTCTTTTGTTTCCAACAAAAGGATGAAATTCATACAGGTTTGGAACAACTTGAGGGTGTGTAAACAAAGACAGAATTTCCATTTTTGGGTCAACTATCCCTTTAAGTTTGCACAAATGTAAATGAAACAAAAACATACAAGAAAAGACAACTTGAGGATTGTGTTGAGTGAAAGAATGACAAATGAGCAATAACAACTTAAAACAACAACAACAACAAGTGTCCCACTAACAGTGGGTGGTGAGTGCAGGCTTCAGTTTGAAGTTTTCCATTCAAACTCCATCAAGGACCGAATAAAACTGTTAACATGTGGGTTGATGGCTGTCACCTTCCTCTGCACCAACCTCTTGGTCCTCTTGCTTACTCCCTGTCTGGCAGTACACTTTAACTGTCTGGCATTTCCATCTTCAGGGTTGATTCTGACCAGGAACCTGTTAGCAATATCCAATTAATAAATATGTTTTAAAAAAAAAAGTCTAATGCACTCAACATTTTTCTAAAATTCCTCCCGTCTTCCAACTTTTATTTCTTACTCAACTGTTGCACACATGATTTAAATACAATACAAAAGTGTAATGCAGAAAGAAATTCACTTGCCTCTGAACAAGCTCTAGCGTACAAGCAGCATACTCCTGGTACTCGATGTTGAAGATGTAGTAGCTTGCGAAAATCACTGCAAAGGCGGTTATAAATGTGTCACTGCTATCCACTGTCAAGATGTTTCCCTCAATTGATAGCATCCACTTGGCTGCTGTCATAATTGAATGTCCTGAAAATGAAAGAACACAATGTTAATTACCTAAAATTTTTATTCCAAAAACAACAATGTCAACAAAGTCCGTGAATGACTTAACTCCATTCTTAAATGTTGCAATTTATCCATTACTGTTTGTACACATTCATAGAGTATAATAAAAGTGAATAAAAATACGTATGTTGATACAGCTGTGTGTGTGAGAGTGGGTGTGAGTGTTTATCTGTGAGTGGATATGAGTGTAGCTGTAAAACATCTGTGCATGAGTATGTACAGTATGTGTGTGTGTGTGTGTGTGTGTGTAGCTGTACAAACATCTGAGAGTATGTACAGCATATGTACGTGTTTGTATGTGTGTGTGAGTGAGTGGGTGTATGAGGGAATATGAGTGTGTATAAGTATGTATATGTATTTATATAAGTACGTTTTTGTGTATGTGAATGGGTGTGTTTGAGTGAATGGGTGTATGCATGTGAATATGAATTTGTATATGTGAGTGTATATGAGTATGTAGCTGTACAACTATCTGTAAGTATGTACGTGTTTGTATGTGTGAGTGAGTGAGTGGGCGTATGAGTGTCTGTGAGAGTGTGTTTATTTGAGTATGTTTGTGTTTATGTGAATGTGTAAGTGGGTGTATGTGTATGTGTGTGTATATATGAGTGTAGGTGTACAAACATATGTAAGTGTGAATACTGTTTGAGTATGTTTGTGAGTATGTGTAAGTAAGTGGGTGTATGGTGGTGAATATGAGGAAAGGATCCCTACAGAGACATATTAGTTATTAATCCTACCACACTCCATTAGCAAATATAGTCATTTTACCTCACAGACCATCGTAAAACATACTACATTCAAATTCGACATAAACAAAATAAAACTCACATTAACCATCTTGATTTGTCTTTTTATTGTTTCAACAATCACTAGGTCTGGTTTGGTCGAAATAAATCAGGTATAATTCACCGAGTTAACGTTAGATGAAAATGACGGGACAAGCGGGAAACAGCGAGTAATGTTAAGACAACCAAAACAAAACCTTCGGTGATCATAAACTCATTAGTCAGCTAGAAAAAAAATAAGGTTTTAAAAATACACCAATCCAAGTCCCACAGATAGAGACTGCCTTTATATGACACGAGCAGCTGTGGACCGTCTGGCTCTGAGTTTCCTCTTCGTCTTCAGTTTCATCTAGGGCTGGATTCAAACCTAGATTAACCCTGCGCACAGTCTGAGTCTTCAGCTTCAGATATTTCAGACTGAATCAGGATTAAGAGTAATCTGATCTCCCTCATCGTGCAGCATCTCTACAAACATTTCAGCCATTGATCGTCTGGGATCAGCCATAAAGAGTGCACAACAACACTGATTATATACTGCCACTGTCAGACAGAAACCTTTCTCCAAAACCATTACTTCTCATCAGCACTGACAGATATGAAAGGTGACCAATAGAATAAAATAAAATTAAAATGATGAAATGTGGAGATACAAGGTTTTTGCCTGACAGCAATGAAATACACTTGTACAAAATAATGTATTAATTTGACTTAAAACAAATAAATAATAATAATTAATTAACTTTTTTTTTTTACAGAATATGTCAGAAAAAAAGCTATCTAATAGCATTGGACATGTTTCTAACTAGTAATAGATTTAAAGGTGAATGTAACCTTCACATGTGTCCAGTTATCCTCTGCAATATCAACTATTTTATGTGGTAACAAATTATAAAATAAGACTAAATGCATGAATTATAGAAATGTAGCCATGCATGTTGAGTTGTGAAATCTGTGGCATGTGACACAGTTTTCTGCAGTAAATATGTTCCTACATAAAAAAAAAAAAAAAAAAAAAAATCTATAAAAAATAACAAATATCAAAAGTTTCTATATGGGTCATGTGTAAAATTTATGAAGAAATACAAAAACCGTGTTTGCTTATAAAGTAAGGAAGGGAAAATATACAATGATTTGTGGACGTCAAAAAATAATATCTTTGAGACCATCTGCATTAATAAATGATAGAAGATGAAACAAATAACGAAATGAATACGGGTCATTTCAGACTCATGTTGAGATTAGAAGGGTAGTGACACAAATGTATTTTTCTATTTTACTTTTTTATTCAAAAAGTAAGAAAGAAACAAACAATAATAGATGACTATAGAAAACAAGTTAATCGAGGAATTCCAGAAATACATATCTGTGCGTTCAAAGAAAAGAAATGCTTGTATTCCTTCACTTGTAGAGCGAACCAACCCTGTGAAACAACAACACTTTTTAAGTGTTTTTTACAATGGTTATATAAACCGTGTTTGTTATGTTTATTAAGTATTATTGAAGTGGAAATCACTATATATATATATATATATATATATATATATATATATAATGTAAACTTGACTGCTTCACTTCTACTTTAAAGAAGTAATCTGAACCATTAAAAGGCCAGTTTCAGAGGAGCGGAGGTTGCTGGTGTTTAGGAGCTGAAAGCTCAGAGAGATAATGTGAAGCCAAACCGTGCCAAGTTTTATAAATAAACAAAAGGCAGTGTAAAGACTTCAGGACGGGAGTGATGTTATTCCTTGTTTCCAGACAGGATTCCAACTGAACTAAAACTATTTAAGGAAGCTTTTGAAACCCAGGTCAGCAGAGAATTAAAATAATCAACACAGGAAAATACACACATTAACTAACTTTTCAAAGACGTAATCTGAATAAGAAAAAAAATAAGATGTCTTGACCATGTTCTGAACACAAGGAACATAATTTAAGTAAGTATCAAAAATCTTAGCTGATACTCATTTAAACAATTAAATAAACAAACAAACAAACAGTTTGTTTATTTATTTAATTACCATCTGGACTTAAAGTGAAAGACTCAGTATTATGTAGCTAGTAAGATGAACCAGTGAGCATTCCCTCCGTCCTGACACTATTTAGATAAAAATGTCCAGATATCCGAAAGAAAGAAAGAAAGAAAGAAAGAAAGAACGAAAGAAAGAAAGAAAGAAAGAAAGAAGAGTCACAAACAGTCTCGAAGCCTCCAGATGTGTGTGCTTCAAGCTGCCCAAAACAACAGCTGTATGAAACACTGCACACACCCTTCACTGATGCACATATCATTATATTCATCTTCAGACTGTTTCTGAAACACATAGAGGATGTTTTTAATCTGTTATCAACTTTAACACTTAAATAAAGCATTAGATTTACACGCGGCTCTGTTCCGTGGCTGATGCTCGCCTCGAGTTTGATCTGACCGGGGCGAAACCAACATTTCTTCGCCGCGGGTTTTAGTCTCCACAGAAAGCCAAGAACCTCTGCTTGATGCTGACTTTGTTTCTACTGCGCTAAACTATTTTAACACTCGAGTTTTGCCCCTAAATGTAGGAGAAGAAAACACAAGCGCGAGCGGCTCTCGGAGGCGCGCAGACAGCGAGCGGGCGGGTTGAGTCTATAAGGTTCTCATGTGTTGTTTAAGAGCGCAGCGCTGCTCGAGCGACACTCATTGAACTCAGTGTTTGAAAGACTGTGATTCCGCTCCGAGAAATGGCAGAAGCCGCTCCAGCAGCCGCCGCTCCGCCGGCCAAAGCGCCCAAGAAGAAGTCCGCCGCCAAAGCCAAGAAAGCAGGTCCCGGCGTCAGTGAGCTGATCCTCAAAGCCGTGTCCGCGTCCAAGGAGAGGAGCGGAGTGTCCCTCGCCGCCCTGAAGAAAGCTCTCGCCGCCGGCGGCTACGACGTGGAGAAGAACAACTCCCGCGTCAAGCTCGCCCTCAAAAGCCTGGTGACTAAAGGCGCCCTGCTGCAGGTCAAAGGGACCGGCGCCTCCGGCTCCTTCAAGATCAGCAAGAAGCAGACCGAGACCAAGAAGAAAGCGGCTCCTAAAGCCAAGAAGCCCGCGGCCAAGAAACCCGCTGCTGCCAAGAAGCCCAAGAGCGCAGCTGCAAAGAAGCCCGCCGCTAAGAAATCCCCCAAGAAGGCCAAGAAACCCGCCGCCGCTAAGAAGGCCACAAAGAGCCCCAAGAAGGCGACGAAGAGCCCCAAGAAAGCGAAGAAGCCCGCGGCGCCCAAGAAAGCAGCAAAGAGCCCCAAAAAGGCCAAGACCGCCAAACCCAAGACGGCAAAGCCTAAAGCTGCCAAGCCTAAAAAGGCAGCTCCCAAGAAGAAATAAAATTTTTCTGTTTTCTTCCCCAACGGCTCTTTTCAGAGCCACCCACAAACTCTGAAGAAAGAGCAAAAGAAAGGCCCTGCACTCACACTATTAGTGGAAGTAATAATAATAAATAATGCTTACAGTAGCTTTCTAAAGTTTTGTATATTATCTGTTTTTATTTATATTATTTAAAATAACAAGCAAAAGAGGGCCTCTTAACACCACCTGAACTTATATTATGATTATTATTACTATATAACGTTAATGCAAAAAATAAATAAATATATATATATATATATATATTTGAACTGCGTTAAACTGAGACTTGTTATAACAGTTGTACATCATTGCTGTTTTGTTGATTAACACTGCCTTGGTCTATTATGTTTAGTTTTTAATGTTTAGTTTAGTTAATTTTTATTATTAAATAACGTTAATGCAAAAAAAAAAAAAAAAAAAAAAAAACTTTATACATGTACTGCATTTAACTGAGACTTTTATATAACACTTGTACATAATTGCTTCCATTGTCCTAATTTGCAATTCGAAATGCTGCTCAGTCCGCGCGCAGATGTGGATGTTGGAGGGAAGTTCAGTGATTGGTTTAAAATCTTACAAGGTCTAAACCAATGGGCGACAGGCACACTCTTTTAAAATCAGCACAGCGTGTTTCAGCAAGCTATTATTTCTCTTTTGTAAAGGTGAAGTACTTTGTAACTGAAAATGAGCGGAAGAGGTAAAACCGGTGGCAAAGCGAGAGCAAAGGCCAAGACTCGCTCCTCCAGAGCAGGGCTCCAGTTTCCCGTCGGTCGTGTTCACAGACTTCTCCGCAAAGGGAACTACGCAGAGCGTGTCGGTGCCGGAGCTCCCGTCTATCTGGCGGCTGTGCTCGAGTATCTGACCGCTGAGATCCTGGAGTTGGCTGGAAACGCCGCGAGAGACAACAAGAAGACCCGCATCATTCCCCGTCACCTGCAGCTGGCGGTGCGCAATGACGAGGAGCTCAACAAACTCCTGGGTCGAGTGACCATCGCTCAGGGCGGCGTGCTGCCCAACATCCAGGCCGTGCTGCTGCCCAAGAAGACCGAGAAACCCGCAAAAGCCAAGTAAACAGAGTCCGCTCTGCTTCTCCAACACAAAGGCTCTTTTAAGAGCCACCCACTTGATCTGACAGAGAGCGATTTACTTTCATTTTCATTCATGGTAAACCATGTATACGGTTGAAGGAGATACTGAAATAAATTAACGCACTTTTATTAATAAATCATTTGGAAACTGCCTTAAAATAATTATCAGTGTAACAAATATGAATATAACTTTAATGTCATTTTTTTTAGTGTTGTGTCAAAGGTTCTGAAAAGAATCATATCAGGTGTTCATCTTGATAACAGTCAGTTTGGCTTGAAGTCTTTGAATGAAGGTTTAGAACTTTATAAAAGCCAAAACTGATTTATTGATGTTTTTGATAGTTATTCAAAAGTAGTTATTATAAAGTTATGTACTCAACAGAGTCATTTAGAGTAATGGAGATCAGAAGAGAGTCTACTTTCACCAGTACTTTTTAATGTGTGTGTGAATTGATTTCTGGAAAATGTAAGTGACTGTAAGACTGGATGGATGTATGATTGATAAAACCATAGTCAATCACTGTATGTCTGCTGATGATCTAGTAGTGTTGGTTTTAAACAGCTGCTAAATATATGATCTTATTAGATATGATGTGGAATAAAATATGAGAAAAATTGTTGTCATGAAAAAAACTTCGAGATCTTAATAGCCCAGATTTATTTATTTATCAGGGCAGACATTAAATTTGTTTGGTAAAAATTATAAATAAATAAATTAAATGTTAATTATAATGAATGAATGAACGACGCGTAAAGTACTAAACGGAACAAAGCATTTTGAGCGGGAAACACAAACAGCCCCGTTTGAAAACAGAAGAGGCGCAGTCATTGGCTAGCAGTCATGGGCAGACGTCACATATCAGCCAATCACAAGCCTCTGCACCCTAATGACGCCGTAAGCTCATGACCGTATGACGCTTTAAAAGCAGACGCATGAGACGGAGAAGCATTTTCTACGTGCTCAGAACGGAGAGAGAAGTTAATCGCAGTGATGGCAAGAACCAAGCAGACCGCTCGTAAATCCACCGGTGGCAAAGCCCCGAGGAAGCAGCTCGCTACTAAAGCCGCCCGGAAGAGCGCCCCAGCCACCGGCGGCGTCAAGAAGCCCCACCGTTACAGGCCCGGCACCGTGGCTCTCCGAGAGATCCGCCGCTATCAGAAGTCCACCGAGCTGCTGATCCGCAAACTGCCTTTCCAGCGTCTGGTGCGAGAGATCGCTCAGGATTTCAAGACGGACCTGCGCTTCCAGAGCTCCGCCGTCATGGCCCTGCAGGAGTCCAGCGAGGCTTATCTGGTCGGTCTGTTCGAGGACACCAACCTGTGCGCCATCCACGCCAAGAGAGTCACCATCATGCCCAAAGACATCCAGCTGGCCCGCCGCATCCGCGGAGAGCGCGCTTAAACCCGCCGCTGACAAACACCCCAAAGGCTCTTTTAAGAGCCACACACACCGCACTGAACGAGACCGTTTCCACTCTAATGTTGCTTGTAACAAATAGAGCGTAATTTGGTTTATTTGGGGGTTTCACTTGAGTTCCCAAAACGTGTTTCTTCTATCAATTATAGTTTTTCATTACTACTTAAATCAGGTGTATATGTAACGGGCTGATGAAAGAGTTCGGGGCTACACTTTCCATTAGTCTGTAGTAACTTGATTACATCTGCACCTGCTATAAATGGATTCAAAGTGTTCATCTGTTGACGGTACAAGCAAGTGTGCGCTATCGATCAGGTTATCAAATTATGTTTAACTTGTTTATTAGTGATGTTGAATTTAAATAAGATGAGAGCGGTGTTTTTTGGAGGTTCAAAGTACTGTTGTACCTATCTGCCACACAACCCATCAACTACCATTATCTTGCAGGTGAAATATATGAAAAGAAAAACTTAAGTTATGATCTAAATTAAATATACTGTAAGATGTTTCTGGATATTAATCTAGGTGTTGGGTGTAGAGTTCTGCCATCTGTTGGTTAAAGAAAAGCCTAGTTTAAGTAAGAAATTATATTTTTTAATCATATTTTTAATGAACCAAATGTGAAAATAATAATAACCAACAGCAAAATGGTTTAAAAATCGCTCAAAACAAAGTTTACCTTCTCAGAGAAAAAAAGTGCAAAGCGTTGAGTGTACATGTCTCTATGTGGGTGTTTACTATAAGTCACAAAATCGTATTCCACTAAGATTAATTTATTTTAACTAAAGAAAAATCAATTGGGGTCATATAGAACCCAAAGAATATAAGCGGGTTCAAGAACTCCAACCACCAGTTTAAGGTCTAAAGCATATGCACAGTTCCATTGAATGATGGTCAGGGTATATTTTGGCAAACCTTTTATGACTCACCTATAACGATAGATTTAAACATACAAAGGTGACATCGACTATTTAATTTATTAACTACATTTTGAACAAAGACAGCACTTGATCTTTTTAAAGAGAAGCTGGGTGGCTCTTAAAAGAGCCTTTGGGGTGTGTCTCGGGGTCGGACTGCTCTACTTGGAGCTGGTGTACTTGGTGACGGCCTTGGTGCCCTCGGACACGGCGTGTTTGGCCAGCTCCCCGGGCAGCAGCAGACGCACGGCGGTCTGGATCTCTCGGGAAGTGATGGTGGAGCGCTTGTTGTAGTGAGCGAGACGAGACGACTCACCGGCGATGCGCTCGAAGATGTCGTTGACGAAAGAGTTCATGATGCCCATCGCCTTCGAAGAGATCCCGGTGTCAGGATGAACCTGCTTCAGCACTTTGTACACGTAGATGGCGTAGCTCTCCTTCCTGGACTTTCTGCGCTTCTTTCCTCCTTTCACGGCGGTCTTGGTGACGGCCTTCTTGGAGCCTTTCTTCGGCGCGGACTTTGCTGGATCAGGCATGATGATGTTTCCGATTTAATCTCTCAGAAATCAGTAGCGGACTGAACTCATACAGGGCTATTTATTCACTCGTCTATGCTAATTCTGTGGGACCTTGTGATTCCGAGTTGTCATTGGTCAGACCCATAAACTTGTATTTAATTGGATCATTCAATGCATTGCCGAAAAGGAGTGAGAGCCAATCACGGTACCTTAAATTATAGCTCCACCCACCACTCTTGAACGACACCCACCTGACTGGGTTTCCTTTGTTTCATTTCCCGCCGTTTTTATAGAATATAGAATAAAATATTTTATCTTTTATAAATACAAATGATTAATTGTAAACTATTACAAATCCATTAAGGAGATTACTAAGGAAAAATACCCACAAAGCATCGATTGTTTAACACTGAGTGCTTACTCTTATTTTTTTTTTTTAATTGACAATTTTCATATTTAGTACTGTAAAGCTGCTTTGACACAGTCTGTATCGTCAAAAGCGCTAATTAAAGCTAATGACCTGGAGCTCTGTTGTTAGTTTATAAAAATCATAAATAAAAAGCCCCTTTGAGGAAAATATAGTATGTTTCCTGTAACTGAAAAGGTTGGGGGTTCAATTACCCGGGAAGACATGTAAAAATTGATAACCTGAATGCACTGTAAATCGTCTTGTATAAAAGCGCCTGCTAAGTGCATGAATTTAACTTTCATTTACATTCGGCACCATTCTGCTCTAATTATTTAACGTCTATAACGTTATCTTTTTTTAAACTGAAACAAAAAAAAATCCTCAATGCGGTGATACCTTTGTTGTTTATATTGTTGAAAATATGCACAGCTTTTAAATTGTACCTAACAATCCCGTTACATTTCACATCGCTAAAACACCGACTCAATCTAGAATCAACAATACTTCCTTGTAACGAGTGTTATGAACATAATGTTAGTCATCATGTGAGGCACATAACAGCAACGCGATCTCTTTAAGTGAGAGTGTGGATGGCTCTTAAAAGAGCCGTTGGGTTTGTTTTCGGATCTGAAGCGGTTTATCCTCCGAAGCCGTACAAGGTGCGTCCCTGTCGTTTGAGCGCGTACACAACGTCCATGGCGGTGACGGTCTTTCTCTTGGCGTGCTCGGTGTAGGTGACGGCGTCGCGGATCACGTTCTCCAGGAACACCTTCAGCACACCGCGGGTCTCCTCGTAGATCAGACCGGAGATGCGCTTGACTCCGCCGCGGCGAGCTAGACGACGAATGGCGGGTTTGGTGATTCCCTGGATGTTATCGCGCAGCACCTTACGATGACGCTTAGCGCCTCCTTTCCCGAGTCCTTTACCGCCTTTGCCTCTTCCGGACATGATGAGATGATCTCTGTTTCAGTCAAAAGAAAAATAGAAGTGTATAGTAAGTGCTGCAGGGAGGAATTTTACAGCTGTTTACAGGACCTAAGTGAAACCAGCTGCGCGTCACATGACTCACCCCTCCCCCTCTAGTTCGAGCAGGAAACGATGACTGTCCTTTGTTTCTTCTTCTGCTTTCTGTTCAGTGGCGTTCCGCACATGGGTGATAAATAAGTATTGATATCAGAAACAGAAAGGAGCGTCACATGACTCGCCCCTCCCCCTCTAGTTCGAGCAGGAAACAATCTGGGTTAACACTAATTCCTGATCTTACGATGACTGTCCTTTTTTTATCTTTTAAATGTTTTATCAAGTTAATTTAATGAGATATGATTTATTAAAGCATATTAACATAATATTTACATATGTGCTCATTTGACAGACGCTTTTAACTAAAGCCATTGTGTATAATGTTGTTTCCTGTGTGTGTGTGTACATCACCCATTATCAAAATACAGACGTAATGTAATAAAACTCTCCATATAGGTTTTACCAGACCTATATGGAGGACCACAGGTATGTCATAATCAGCATACGGGCGTCACAGATACGTCTGCTAAAGAGTTAATCATCTGATAAACATCGGATAATGTGTTTAGTGGTATTTTGATCATCTGTAGATCGGCTGTTTGAGCTGTTAACTGAATCTCTTCTCTACCTCTAAATGACCTCTTTACGACATATCTTTATCAGACGAAATATGACACATGTGCGTCGAAGATGGGAAGCTGCAGACACGCTACTTGATTAGTTTAAAGAGAAATAAGTGAAGAAATAACGATTATTTAAAATCTATATTCTGATTTGCTTTTCTTTGTACAAGAACGTATATCATGTTTAAAAGCAAACAGCACATTATTTTGTAGATAGACTGTGCATCAGTGTATCCATACTTGCCCTTATGTCTTATAATTGTTTTACATCCAACACTTATTCTTTACTTATGCACAAAACACTGTGCTTTCAACGGACATTATTGCTCTAAATGATCAGGCAAAAGGAGACATATCTTCTTTACTGGAAACAAATGAGAACAAAAGCGGAAAAAAGAAGTTTGTAATCCATCATTCACTCTTAAATCTGTTTGTCCAACTATCCGTTCGTTTGGTTCTTCTGTAAGAGAGATAAACGTGTGTATGCAAGTGTTTACAGGCAGAAGGCCGTGTTGGCAGATTAGAAACTACCTGAAAAACATTGGAAGACTTCAAAATAAGTCAAGAAGAGACTGGTTTTATTTTGCTAAAGGAAGGAAACTTTGTTTCCTTTGCTCCTACATTTCCCAGAAGCAAGAAAAACTGGAAAAACTGAGGAGACTAGCACATCACAGCTATTGTGAGGACGATGGCCAACACTGCTCCTCAGTTTACTGTCAAAATAAGAGTCCCGATCTCACTCAGTAATAGACCGTGATTTACACTAGTTTCAGCTCCCTATTACATTTAACATGTAGAATATATGTATAGAAAATAAAGTTCTTCTTCCATAATCACAATACCTAAAATGTGTACATACTTTAGGGTGTCACAAAAGTTATTTTGTAGAGTGCATAAACAATCATACAATGTTGAGCAAGTTACTCCAGATAAAGTATTTATGATTATTTTGTACAATATAATGACATTGTAAGAGACCGTGTGCGTCTGCAACTGATTATGGATTGCTCGTCAACTAAGTCTTCCTCGGTCAGATGGAATAGGAAAAATCCAGTGCTGCAGTTTGAGAGTTTATTGAGAATGAGTCCGGTACATGGAGATGATGAGGGTTTACAGGTATCAGTATGACAGAATAGGTGTTTGTGTGTGTGTTTGTGTGGTTATCTGAAACAAGAAATACAATAAAATGTATATTAGTAAGCAGGCTATGGTTACATACAGATGCATAAAGAAATAACCCGCAGTACAACCGAAATCCACTAGACGGACTAACACTATAAATGAACTTGCATGAATGCCATAAATCTCCAAATGGTGAAAAGTGCCAAAACAGGCAACTATACATTAAACATAATATTTGCAGTTATTTGCAAGGCAACAACTAAAGTATATACAGTAAATGGCTACTTTAGGAGCAATTGTGGAACGCCGAAGCGGCATCAGCAGTATAGCAGTAGGGAATAACACATTACAACTTTGCCACAACTCTGCAATAAATAAATAACTGCAATAAACGCGTCATTCATGCAAAGCCGTACTTACAACTTAAGAACGCACACAGCACGTCCACACACAAGACTAGCGTAGGATTAACAAAGGATGGCAATTCTCTGCACCGTGAATACTGCTCTCATGGCCCTGGACCACACGAAAGTGAAAGCGCCTATTGCAACCGCGAGCTGGCAGAACGACATATGGACACATGCATTCTGGGTAATGTAGTCTATGTCAGGGCACAGACTTTTAACAGACATTACTGTACTATTTACTAAATATTGCAATACTTAATGATTTAAATCATAATGCATAATTTACTCTTGGACTGAGGAGAACACATGTGTAAATGTTAAACTTGAGATGTGTTTGTTAAATTGACTATTGTTTTAGACGGAAATGTTTGTCTATACAGTATTTAATGCAAGTAATTTACATCCTGTCTATAATTAGAATAATTAGGAGCCAGAGACTGGTCAGTAATTAATCCTGAACCATCTGTGATCTTCAGGAGCTGTTAATTACAGACAGGGATGGATCAGTGTTATCTGAACAGAATTGATCACCTCTGATCTTTTATAATTAAGGGGTGATTACTTCTGTCCACAGCAGATATTAAAAGTGTGGAATGTACACCCAGTCATGGCTTACCTCACACACTGATAAAAACAACTTGTAGGATTTACTTGATAAAATCATTGTAACAATTTGCACTCAATTTTTCTTAGTAAATTTTACTGCTGTAATATCAAGTACAATTTACTTGCCAATATCAAGTAAAATGCACTTAACTATAAATGTAACATTTGTGATGACATTAAGTAAATGTTACTTAATTATATTTAACTTAGCAGGTTGTATTTATTAAAAGTAATTAAGTAAATTTAATTTTAAAATGTGAAAATATCAAGTAAATTTCATAGATCTGTTATATTTACTGTTATGAATTAATTAAGTAGATTTTAGAATGTCTGTCCATTTCACATTTTGAATTACATAGTTTAATGAATTGTTATTACTCACTATTATTATGTAAATATTACTTTTTTTAAAGTGTTACCAAATAAATGTAGTAATTTTCTCTGCATACAAATACAAATAAATACAATAAAGTTTAACAGTTTATTATGTCAACAATATCATTCACATCAACTGATCATCAACTGATCATTTACAATAAATGTAGAATTAACCAACAATTTCCCCTAAAAAAAAAAGGAAAATCCATTTTATTCCATCCAACACATATCTGGGATTATATTTTCTCAAATACCCAATCCTACAATTCACTTAAAGGGATAGTTCACCCAATAATCAAAATGATGTCATTAATGACTCACCCTCATGCCGTTCCAAACCAGTAAGACCTTCGTTCATCTTCAGAACACAGTTTAAGATATTTTAGATTTAGTCCGAAGCTGTGTGTCTTTCGTTCATTATCTGGCTCGGCTCTGTGTTCATCTTCAGTTCGGTCTTCACAGCAGTTCAGTCAGTGTACTGTTTAAGTACATGAATTACTTCGGGATATTGGATTATTCTGACTCAGAAGGAGTGTATAAGCCATATTAAAAAAGTTAACAGCTTAAGTCATTTGTGGATTAATGCGTATTGGAGACGCGAACCGTTTAAAACTATTCAGTTCGATTTGGTGAACTGAATGATTCGTTCGCGAACCGGATATCACAAACTGCTTTGTTTTGAACTCTCGCTCACAACAGACACGGAAGAGAAGACAATGCTGAATACAGTCATAGTTTTTGCTATTTTTGGACCAAAATGTATTTTCGATGCTTCAAAATATTCTACCTGACCCTCTGATGTCACATGGACTACTTTGATGATGTTTTTCTTCCCTTTCTGGACATGGACAGTAGACCGTACACACAGCTTCAATGGAGGGACTGAGAGCTCTCGGACTATATCTAAAATATCTTAAAATGTGTTCCGAAGATAAACGAAGGTCTCACAGGTTTGGAACAACATGAGGGTGAGTCATTAATGACAAAATTTTGATTTTTGGGTGAACTATCCCTTTAATGCAATAACAGCATTCAAACCGACACAAAGTGCTCTTTATGCTCTTAAAACCGTAACATGGAAACATTTCAAGAAGTAAAAAGAAGTCAAGATTTTGTAAAAATATTTGAGATGGAGATGTAATTTGGAGTCTACCAACAGCCTCAATGGTACACCACGTACCATGTTTATAGCATTTAGGAGAGCAACTTCAACTTTAAAGATTGCACTTTTGGGGACATCTTAACACCATCCAGGTCCAGGAAATGTTTCTGGAACACCTCAAAGGTGTAGCGCAGTGTTGGGGGGTATGCCAGGTTGAGGGCATAAATAAGCCCCATCAGCAGTGTGCAAGCTTTAGCAGTACTGCCGCATGATGGACACATCGACTGGATCCTCTTGATCAGCACCATGGATGACCAGTATCTTAAGGATATGTTCAGTGGCATCACTACAAGTGTTCTCCTGCATAGAGTTTATAAAAAAGAAAGAACATAATTCTATTGAGAAACAAATACAAAAGAAATTCATTATCAATGCAGAATGAACATGCTCGCTAAAAATTACTTAACATAACTCACATTGTTAAATTCAGTATAATGTGTTTTACCTTGAGTCAACATAAGTAAAAAAGTTAGTAGAACATTGCACAAGACAGATGCAATTCACAGATTGTACCCATAAAATGGATGTTGTTCGAAACCATACATTGTGTGACTCTGCACCTTTACAGTGCCAGGAAACCCTTTGTAATATCCAGACTACGTTTAATATTTTATATAAAGCACCATTAAAATGCTTTTAGTATCTATTGAGAATGGTTACAAAGAGACTCATGTTTAGATATTGAACTGTAGAAACCTCAGGAGGAAACAGACCCACACGTTCATCTGAACAGAAGTTATGCAGCTTCACAACATTAATGACACTTCATTTGTTCTTCAGTGTTAAACCTGAATCCAGGTCAATACAGCGCATCAATAAAGTAACCTGGTCACATCGTGTTACTGCACAAGAGCTGACCGTGAGACGTTTTCGACTTCATTTGGTGCAGCGCTGCTTAAAGTGTCCCGAAGTATCATGAGAGCGATTCAGAAGCGGAAGAAGAGGTCTTATTGTCTTATCATCCTTCGATCGGTCTGCGCTGCACTGCTTCGAGTCAAACACATCCATTATCTCTTCTAGCGAAACATGTGTGTGTGTGTGAAGTGAATGTGCTTTTAAATAATAAACTTGAGATACAATCAAATACTACAAATATTAAGGACATATTTTATCAACTGAATGCACAAAGAGAGACCACGCTACATTGTGAACAGTTTAGCTACAGCTGAAGTGGTATTTAGATTCACTGTTTAAAACAGAACATGAATGTATTTAACCTGCAGTTACAAATGCATAAATAATGTTGTGATATATTAAAGGTGCCATATGCAAAAATTTAGGTAAAAATATCCAAAAAATGACCTTCACGCATCAAAAGAATGAGAAGAAATAAGGGTGATGATGTCATTAAAAAAATGTCAAGTTATAGTGCTGCAGAGATATCAACCTTAATTAGCATTAGCATTACTAGCCCCGGCCCGACAGGTGTCGTAATACCAGTTTCGGCCGTGGGAGGCGGTATGCGGGCAACATAACCACCAGCCAACCTGCAATACACGAATAACTCGCACAGCTTGTGGGCGTGTACTTGAACCTGATGTCAATCATGTGGAAAGTACAGCACAGTATTTCATTTCAGTTCAGGGAAGAGAGAGAAAGGATGACTGAAGCCCTTGGCAAGAGACCAACACCCGCTACAGGGAAACAACCGCGCTCGGAATCACAAATCAAATCCAAATACGAAGAAAAGGAGCCGAACCAGAGTAAACATCGGCACTGCTTTTAATCGCTGGAGACAACTGATGTACCTGAAAGAAATGAGGTTCGGCTCTGAACTTGCAACATTTCTTTTGGATTGGTAAGTTTGATGCTGTTAATATTTCGCTAGAAGTTTATTTTATACGTTTGTGTATTTGTTTTCGGGAAGTTATAACATAGAAATGTATCGAAGGCTGTTGGATAAACGTGCTAATGTTAGCGATGGCTAACCGTAACTGCATTTGATAATTAGCTAGCTATAACTCACCCATTGTTTTATTTCATAACTAACCTGCTCTGTCTAGTCTGTTGGTCTCCATGTCCTCTTTGCTTCGTGGTTTTTCTGTGCGTGAGAAAATTGATGTGTGGCGTGAAAGCGTGTGAAAAGAGTCAATTGCGTGTGTCTCATGGTGAATGCTTGAGAGTTGGCAGCTCTGGTTACGTTGGTTGGTGCTAGCTT
>NC_068402.1:39751043-39881043 GCF_023724105.1 Carassius gibelio | reverse complement strand
TAAACTTGGACTATACGTCAGAGCAGAATAAGAATAATTTCCACGAGAACATAGTGTACTAGGGCAAAATATTTCATAATGTGTGTACACCTTTTTTTATTTTTATTTATTAGTTATGGTCAGGACAGTCATCGTTTCCTGCTCGAACTGGGGGGGGGGGGGGTGAGTCATGTGACGTTCAGCTGGTTTCAGTTAGGTCCTGTAAGCAACTGTAAAATGGCTCCCTGCAGCACTTATTCAACACTTGTATTCGTCTTTTGACTGAAATAGTGATCATCTCATCATGTCTGGAAGAGGCAAAGGCGGTAAAGGACTCGGGAAAGGAGGCGCTAAGCGTCATCGTAAGGTGTTGCGCGATAACATCCAGGGAATCACCAAACCCGCCATTCGTCGTCTAGCTCGCCGCGGCGGAGTCAAGCGCATCTCCGGTCTGATCTACGAGGAGACCCGCGGTGTGCTGAAGGTGTTCCTGGAGAACGTGATCCGCGACGCCGTCACCTACACCGAGCACGCCAAGAGAAAGACCGTCACCGCCATGGACGTTGTGTACGCGCTCAAACGACAGGGACGCACCTTGTACGGCTTCGGAGGATAAACCGCTTCAGATCCGAGAACAAACCCAACGGCTCTTTTAAGAGCCACCCACACTCTCACTTAAAGAGCTCATGGTGCTGTTGTGTGCTTTACATGAGAACAACGTTTACACAGTCGTTACAGATATCAAGTTTAGTTGATTATAATGTTGTCGACATACTTTGCGCTATTTTTATTGTAACTAAGCCCCAAGGCAGTGCACTGGGTACTTTCATTGAAACATAAAAAATAAAATATAATGGCATGATTATTATAATCTAAGTTAAAAGGTAATAACTGATTTAAAGCTCCAAAACGTAATTCTATTGTATTGACGTTGAAGAATTCGAGCAGAATATGAAGGCGAATGTTTTTATTTATTTCTGTAAACTGTATACTATATACAGTGTATAGCAACAGAGCTCCAGGTTATCAAGTCATGTCACCTTTATTTATATAGGGTTTGTAACAAGGTCGATTGTGTCAAAGCATCTTTACAGTATTAAATATGAAAATTGTAAATAATGCAAAAGAACAATAGTAAACGCTCAATGTTAAGTAAAACAATCGATGCTTTATGGGTATTTTTCCTCCGTAATTTACTTAATAATTTTATAATGGTTTCAAATTAAACGTGTGCCTGATATTTATCTGAAACTATTTACTTTCTCAAAATATTACAATAAAAATAGCGGGAAATGAAACAAAGGAAACCCAGTCGGGTGGGTGTCGTTCAAACATGGAGTGGTGGGTGGAGCTATAATTTAAGGTCCCGTGATTGGCTTTCGTTCGAGTTCAGTAACGCCTTGAATGATCCAATTAAATACAAGTTTATGGGTCTGACCAATGATAATACTGATTCACGATGTCCCACAGAATTAGCATAGACGAGTGAATAAATAACCCTGTGTGAGTTCAGTCCGCTACTGATTTCTGAGAGATTGAATCGGAAACATCATCATGCCCGAACCAGCGAAGTCCGCGCCGAAGAAAGGCTCCAAGAAGGCCGTCACAAAGACCGCCGCGAAAGGAGGAAAGAAGCGCAGAAAGTCCAGGAAGGAGAGCTACGCCATCTACGTGTACAAAGTGCTGAAGCAGGTTCATCCTGACACCGGGATCTCTTCGAAGGCGATGGGCATCATGAACTCTTTCGTCAACGACATCTTCGAGCGCATCGCCGGTGAGTCGTCTCGTCTCGCTCACTACAACAAGCGCTCCACCATCACTTCCCGAGAGATCCAGACCGCCGTGCGTCTGCTGCTGCCCGGGGAGCTGGCCAAACACGCCGTGTCCGAGGGCACCAAGGCCGTCACCAAGTACACCAGCTCCAAGTAGAGCAGTCCGACCCCGAGACACACCCCAAAGGCTCTTTTAAGAGCCACCCATCCACTCACTCGAAGAGCTTATATTAACTTTTAATCGTTGATTAAGTGAAGATTATTTAAACCGTCTAACTTAATTAAACGTGTTTACAAAAATATTTTTCTTCTCCATGTAAGACCACATGTATTTGCAACTTCTGTTGCCTTTATCAATTTTAAGTGCTTTTAAATTAATTAAAACTTACAGCTACATACAAAAAAGTCAGCTACATAAAATATATAGGCAGGCGAGTTATGTCTAAGCGCTCAAGATTGTGCGTAAATCAGTCGCCTCACAACACTGACAGTGATTAAGAGCATGCGAGAAGAAAATACATTTTAATTGTTAAATTCCAGATTATGACAAAAGATTACAAAGGTAAATAATATTGTGTGTATAAATCGCATAGATTTTCCCCCATAAGAATAGTACTGTGCCTATAAAAAAAAAAAAAAAAAAAAAAAAAGTTTTGACCTAAAGTGTGCTAAATATCTACCAGCATGTATCTTTGCTAAAGCCATGCAAGACACAGGTTTTTACCAAGTATGGCATGTCCATAAATTGAGAATATTGTTCAAAAATCTCTTTCACTGTTGGGGACTTGTTTGTGACCCATAACCTGAGAGGGGTTTTCTCCAAACCCAATTTAATGGTATTGAGGTTTTCTGGAGATGGTTTCATCCTTTTGATCACAGTCGTCCCGAGAGGACTTCTCCTCTTCAACAGTTATTTCTGAAGAGATGAGACACTCCAGAGGAATCACTGATTCGACTACGTTTGTGCTGGTAGTGACGCTGATCATCATGAAGTTTCCTCCATAGATTTTGAAGTCTAATCTCAATAAATCCACTTTGGGAGACTGGGTCATAGAAATGTTCCTGGATGAAAGATGGAGGGTAACAATTGTAACTTTTACAAGAATTCATGTGTGACGAGCAAACCATCTGAGTTGATGTACTTTTGGTGTTATTGTAATATTGTAAAAAAAAAAAAAAACTACAGTCACTAAATTTTCAATTGATTTGTAACCTGTTAACTAATTAACTTACTATTCTAATTTGCATTTATTTAAAGTGGGCTTGGTGTGTTTTAATAAGTGCAACTTACAAATCCTTCATTCTCTTCTCCCATCTTGATCTTCAGAGAAGGAAACAGTGTTACCACACTTTCTGCCAACATCTGTTTCTCTTCATTAGGGTTAGGGTTAGGGTTAGGGTTAGGGTTAGGCAGGGGTAGGCAAGTTCGGTCCTAGAGATCAGCAGTCCTGCAGAGCTCAGCTTCAACATGCATGCAAAGTTGTCTCTTTTCACGCTACAAAGACTCTTAATATGACTGTAAGGTCACAGTGATTTTGCCAATTAAGACGTTCCTGGATCAACATTGCTGTCCAGAAATATAGACTTAACTCAATCACTACCCTTAAACCCAAATTTGCCAATAATTTATTCCTAAAACGAGTGGGAAATGATAGCTGATTAACAATGGTGTAGAAGCACCTAACTCTGGTAATAAGACTAAAACAGATATATGTACTGTGTCCTTTATCAGTAGGCGTAGGTGTAGGTGTGTAAAAAAAAAAAAAGTTTATATCGTTGTCATGAAGACAAGAGCCTGGTCTGTCCGTCGGCGGTCTCCCTACAGCAGCAGCAGCAGCGCGTCAGGCACGCTTCTGGTGTGTAAAGACACAGAAAACACGAGGCAGCCGCCACGCTCCTGACACGCAGCAGAGACGCCACGCAGCCAGTGTGTCACCGGCCTAAGGGGCCATTCACATATAGTGATGGGTATCCTTAAGGTTTTAACGGTATTACTACTCTTACCGATACGATGCGCACGTGGTGCAAGGCGCCCTTTTTTTTTTTCAGGCGCGTCCACACCATATCAAGTTAAAAAACATCTCAACTATGAAGATGGAGGAACAGCTGATCGTAGATGTATATGGATTTCCATTTTGAAGTAAATTTAGTAGCAGAGCTACTGCAAGCGATTTTTTTTTGTGCTGCAAATCCGTTTATCCTTTACTAAAATTTCTGCGTCTTCGTGGAGAGAGCGCGTCATTGTTGCTTAGCAACGGCAGACGCCTCATGAGCGCTTCTGCCCGAGCGCTTTCGAAAGAAGGAGTAAGCGGCTCGCCTAGCGTTTTCCACTCGTTTTTAGGCAGGATATGTGAACGGCCCCTAACACAACACAAAGTACCGATGAGAATTACCATAATATATGGCAGAAAGAGTAAAAGTAATATAAAGTACCAAATTCAGGAAGACTCTTCATTGAAAATGGAAGACAGGTTTTTGGAGATCAAAAGATTGCTTTAGGGTTATCTAAGAAGTTTATTATGCTAGATTGATATTTTCCCAAACAAATAGATATTGTTCATTCTAACACTGCTTGTTAACTGCTCTTTTACATTATGAATGTGAATATTATGCTTAATCAGTGTATGTAACATTATAAATACCAGCTTTGTTTAGTTGTTTTGCCCTTTTGCAGCTTCAAATCGAGGACACTCTAAAAAACTGGTGGCTGTTCTACTTGATGAAAAGGAGATTGGTGTAAAGTAGTGCAGTGTTTATCTGCGAATTATTTTTTTCATTTGCATAGTACATAATGGTACCTAATGTAAATCATATTAACATGTCTGTAGTAAACAAACTTGTTTGGGATTGTTCAACTTCGTACGCCAATATTTATACACTTACAATTTACCGTTCATACTAGAGTTGTGACGTTCGCGAACGAACCGATTCTTTTGAACGGCTCATAAACATGAACGATGGGAGCCGAGTCGCGACTGGAGAGGAGCCGTTCTTTCTATCGTTCTTTTTTCCTATGCGTGTTCATACAAATGAGCTCCGCCAGGAGACAGAACAGTTATAGGGGGAGGGGCGCACCCAGCGCAGGCCAACCCTTTATAGCGTGATGATATTAGTTATTAGTTGTGCATGCATTTACATTGCATTTTGTGTTCATTTAAAACTTATTTTAAAATCATTAAAAATGTTCTTTTGTGATACTGTACTTGTATAGAAATGTTTCATTAAAAGCTGTTTTCCACAGACATTCATTGCAGCCCACTTTGTTATTGTTCATTGACTTGAAGGGGCTGATGTCCTATTTGCAAAGTTTACAGTAGTAATAGTATGTAGTATGTAGACATTTCCATTTTATTTATTCAAATTTTATCTACTTAAAAAAAAATTAGTTTTCTATCAAAATGTTCTTGTGTGGAAGTGTTTGTAGTAAAAGCTGTTTTGCACAGAAATTCATTGCAGCCGGCTTTGTTTTTTATGTTTATTTGTGAGTAGGTATTGTATGAATAACATAAGTCAACGTAGTTTTACACACACACACACACACACTTACTTTGTACTAAAGGTAAATCAAAATAATGATGTCACTGTCTAAGCAGAGGGATTTGTGCAACCCTATGGAATATAGTCGACACATGAGAAATGAGGTAATAATCAATATTTCAGAATAATTCAAACTCAGATATTGGTGTGTGATATCAGAGCTTTAATTATTTGACTACAAATCTCACCTCATAATACCTCCCAGTGATTATTTCCAGGATAAACTGAGATGCTCCCAAGCTGGCTTCTTAAAACTGACTAAATATTTAAAAAGAGCCAAAAGAGCCATTCTTTTGAAGGGCTCTTTGAAAGGAACGGATCGCGAAGATCCGGATCCCCTCAAAGAGCCATAAATCCCATCACTAGTTCATACACACAATTTCTGTAGTAACAGAAAACTACGTCTCTTTTTGTTATAAGCATCATTACAGTGGAAACGGTCTCGTTCAGTGCGGTGTGTGTGGCTCTTAAAAGAGCCTTTGGGGTGTTTGTCAGCGGCGGGTTTAAGCGCGCTCTCCGCGGATGCGGCGGGCCAGCTGGATGTCTTTGGGCATGATGGTGACTCTCTTGGCGTGGATGGCGCACAGGTTGGTGTCCTCGAACAGACCGACCAGATAAGCCTCGCTGGACTCCTGCAGGGCCATGACAGCGGAGCTCTGGAAGCGCAGGTCCGTCTTGAAATCCTGAGCGATCTCTCGCACCAGACGCTGGAAAGGCAGTTTGCGGATCAGCAGCTCGGTGGACTTCTGATAGCGGCGGATCTCTCGGAGAGCCACGGTCCCGGGCCTGTAACGGTGGGGCTTCTTGACGCCGCCGGTGGCTGGGGCGCTCTTCCGGGCGGCTTTAGTAGCGAGCTGCTTCCTCGGGGCTTTGCCACCGGTGGATTTACGAGCGGTCTGCTTGGTTCTTGCCATCGCTGCGATCAACTTCTCTCTCCGTTCTGAGCACGTAGAAAATGCTTCTCCGTCTCATGCGTCTCGTTTTAAAGCTTAATACGGACACGAGCTTACGGCGTCATTAGGGTGCAGAGACTTGTGATTGGCTGATGTGTGACGTCTGCACATGACAGCTAGCCAATGACTGCGCCGCTTCTGTTTTCAAACGAGGCTGTTTGTGTTTCCCGCTCAAAATGCTTTGTTCTGTTTAGTACTTTACGCATCGTTCAATCATTCATTATAATTAACATTTAATTAATTTATGTATTATTTTTACCACATAAATTTAATGTCTGCCCTGATAAATAAATAAATCTGGGCTATTAAGATCTCGAAGTTCTTTCACGACAACATTTTTTTTTCTCATATTTTATTCCACATCATGTCTAATCCCACAATAAAATCGTATATTTAGCAGCTGTTTTAAACCAACACTACTAGATCATCAGCAGACATACAGTGATTGACTATGGTTTTATCAATCATACATCCAGTCTTACAGTCACTTACATTTTCCAGAAATCAATTCACACACACATTAAAAAGTACTGGTGAAAGTAGACTCTCTTCTGATCTCCATTACTCTAAATGACTCTGTTGAGTACATAACTTTGAATAACTATCAAAAACATCAATAAATCAGTTTTGTCTTTTATACAGTTCTACACCTTCTTTCAGAGACTTCAAGCCAAACTGACTAAGCAATTTGTTACACTGATAATTATTATAAGGCAGAGTTTCCAAATGATTTATCATTAATAAAAGTGCGTTAATTTAGTTCATTTTCTCCTTCAATCGTATGCATAGTGTATCATGAAAGAAAAGGGAAGTAAATCGCTCTCTGTCAGATGAAGTGTGTGGCTCTTAAAAGAGCCTTTGTGTTGGAGAAGCAGAGCGGACTCTGTTTACTTGGCTTTGGCGGGTTTCTCGGTCTTCTTGGGCAGCAGCACGGCCTGGATGTTGGGCAGCACGCCGCCCTGAGCGATGGTCACTCGACCCAGGAGTTTGTTGAGCTCCTCGTCATTGCGCACCGCCAGCTGCAGGTGACGGGGAATGATGCGGGTCTTCTTGTTGTCTCTCGCGGCGTTTCCAGCCAACTCCAGGATCTCAGCGGTAAGATACTCGAGCACAGCCGCCAGATAGACGGGAGCTCCGGCACCGACGCGCTCTGCGTAGTTCCCTTTGCGGAGAAGTCTGTGAACACGACCGACGGGGAACTGCAGCCCTGCTCTGGAGGAGCGAGTCTTGGCCTTCGCTCTCGCTTTGCCACCGGTTTTGCCTCTTCCACTCATTTTCAGTTACAAACTACTTCAATTTTACAAGAGAGAAATAATAGCTTGCTGGAACACGCTGTGCTGATTTTAAAAGAGTGTGCCAGTCGCCCATTGGTTTAGACCTTGTTATATTTTAAACCAATCACTGAACTTCCCTCCAACATCCACCGCCAAAGCCACGCCTCCACATCTGCGCGCGGACTGAGCAGTGAGCAGCATTTCGAATTACAAATTAGGACAATGGAGGCAATCAAAATCAACAAAACAGCAATTATGTACAAGTGTTATAAAAAAAAAGTCTCAGTTAAATGCAGTACATGTAGAAAGGTTTATTTATTTATTTGCATTAACGTTATTTAATAATAAAAATTAAAGAACTAAACAATAGACCAAGGCAGTGTTAATCAACAAAACAGAAATGATGTATAACTGTTATAACAAGTCTCAGTTTAACGCAGTTCAAGTATTTTTTTTTTTTCTTGCATTAACGCTATATAGTAATAATAATAATAAAATAATAATAATAATGTAAGTTCAGGTGGTGTTAAGAGGCCCTCTTTTGCTTGTTATTTTATATAATATAAATAAAAACAGATAATATACAAAACTTTAGAAAAGCTACTGTAAGCATTATTTATTATTATTACTTCCACTAATAGTGTGAGTGCAGGCCTTTCTTTTTGCTCTTTCTTCAGAGTTTGTGGGTGGCTCTGAAAAGAGCCGTTGGGGAAGAAAACGGAAGAGATTTATTTCTTCTTGGGAGCTGCCTTTTTAGGCTTGACAGTTTTAGGCTTTGCCGTCTTGGGTTTGGCGGTCTTGGCCTTTTTGGGGCTCTTGGCTGCTTTCTTGGGCGCCGCGGGCTTCTTCGCTTTCTTGGGGCTCTTCGTCGCCTTCTTTGGGCTCTTTGTGGCCTTCTTAGCGGCGGCGGGTTTCTTGGCCTTCTTGGGGGACTTCTTAGCGGCGGGCTTCTTTGCAGCTGCGCTCTTGGGCTTCTTGGCAGCAACGGGTTTCTTGGCCGCGGGCTTCTTGGCTTTAGGAGCCGCTTTCTTCTTGGTCTCGGTCTGCTTCTTGCTGATCTTGAAGGAGCCGGAGGCGCCGGTCCCTTTGACCTGCAGCAGGGCGCCTTTAGTCACCAGGCTCTTGAGGGCGAGCTTGACGCGGGAGTTGTTCTTCTCCACGTCGTAGCCGCCGGCGGCGAGAGCTTTCTTCAGGGCGGCGAGGGACACTCCGCTCCTCTCCTTGGACGCGGACACGGCTTTGAGGATCAGCTCACTGACGCCGGGACCTGCTTTCTTGGCTTTGGCGGCGGACTTCTTCTTGGGCGCTTTGGCCGGCGGAGCGGCGGCTGCTGGAGCGGTTTCTGCCATTTCTCGGAGCGGAATCACAGTCTTTCAAACACTGAGTTCAATGAGTGTCGCTCGAGCAGCGCTGCGCTCTTAAACAACACATGAGAACCTTATAGACTCAACCCGCCCGCTCGCTGTCTGCGCGCCTCCGAGAGCCGCTCGCGCTTGTGTTTTCTTCTCCTACATTTAGGGGCAAAACTCGAGTGTTAAAATAGTTTAGCGCAGTAGAAACAAAGTCAGCATCAAGCAGAGGTCCTTGGCTTTCTGTGGAGACTAAAACCCGCGGCGAGGAAATGTTGGTTTCGCCCCGGTCAGAGCAAACTCGAGGCGAGCATCAGCCACGGAACAGAGCCGAGTGTAAATCTAATGCTTTATTTAAGTGTTAAAGGTTGAAGAAAGACCGAAATCGTCCTCTGTGTGTTTCAGAAACAGTTCGAGAGTGGTTTAATTGAATGAGCATCAGTGAGTGTGGTGTGCAGTGTTTGATACAGCTGTAGTTTTGTGCAGCTTGAAGCACACACAGGTCCGGGGCTCCTCGTCCTTTATTCAGCCGATAGACTACATGAAATACTAATATGACAGATGTTGTAAATGAATTAACAACAAAAATATTTGTAGTAATGTATATCGGATCACTTATTATTTCGGTAAAAACATCTTCAGTGGCTGATCAGTAAAGTTAGCTGTAATAACATTATTTTTCATGAACAGTTTCCGTCACAAAGGAAAGACTCCATCGTTTAAGAAAGACCATCTAGATCAAGATTTTCTAATTTTGACAATTTACCCAATATGAAATGCTAATTTGCAATAAAGTCATTTATTATATATGACCAATACATTTCCATGACTGTTTGTTGTAATTTAGGAAGTGGATCAGTGTTGGGGCAAGAGAAACAGACATTACTGCATGATGAAGACATGAAGTGTGACTGTAAATATGGAAATAAAGGACATCTAGAGATCTAAAATATAGAGGCATATATCAAAATATCGAGCAGCAAACAGAAAGCAGGTATTATAATATATAAAGATTCGTTCAGATGCATCCAAAGAGCGATAACTGGAAAAACAGGTGCAGCTGTATTCATCCCAAACTATACATCACAGAATAACTTCAGTTTTCTCATCTGAAATAATGGCCTTTAAAATATAAAATACAAATGTAAAAAAAATTACATCTGCTTAATATCAGTAAAAAGGTGCTTAATGGTTTCCTAAATAAAACAAGATAAGTGTAAAATAATAAAATGAATAGATAATACACTAACTTGGGAAAACTCACATCAGACACATAAAAACCAAAGTCTCCAAAAGCCTTGCGATAATAAATAAAGCCAAACAGGTAATCGATAAGGATACACTCCGTATTTTGTATTGTATGATTCTACTGTACTTAATTTACTGTGTTGAAGTATGGGGAAATAATTATAATAACTTAATACAGTCACCATTTATTTTACCTAAAGGGGGGGGGATCTTTACGGACTATACACAAGGCTAAATATCTGGAACACACAAATCCTCTTTTTATTAAATTAAAATTATTAAAAATACAGAACCTAGTTAAATTTAATACAGCACGATCTTTATTCAAAGCATTTCATAAACTACCTGCTAACATACAAAAAAAAAAAAAAAAAAAAAATATATATATATATATATATATATATAGACACAGAAAGAGCATTTGTTCAGTTCGAGGAGTTATGGGAACTTTTTAATACCAATGATTAGAACTATAGGATGAGTTTCTGTCTGTATGCAGGGTCAAACTATGGAATATTCTGGGACTTGAACTCAAACAAAGTCAAAGCATTCATTGATTTAAAGCACTCTATAAACAGAAGGTCTCTTGTCAAACTACAAGGAGGGCATGGTTTAATTACGTGGTGTTGTATTAATGTATTCATAATCTGTGTTATTTGATTTGTTGGTAGTATTATAATAGTATTGATGTATCTATGTATTTATAGTCTGTTTTATTTTTTTTTATTTTTTCATATGTATCATATATACAATTAATTGAGTATCATAATAATGTTAATAATTAAGGAAGCAGTTTGACTTCTACCCGCTCAGTTTCGAGCAATAGATGGAATTATGTTGTCGAAGTTCGACGGAAGAATGATGAATTTAACTTATTGTATATATGAATCAAATGCTTCTTTATTGCCCTTGTTAGGTGTCATTTATATATTGCTAGAAATAAATAAATAAATTAATTAAATTCAAAGAAAATAAATACAGATGGTGAACATTTGGATTTCACAGGTTTTTCATTTTGTATTTATGTTCTGCGTGGAATCACCGAATCCGTGACCCTAGCCCCAACTGCACAAAGTGAGAGAAATCCAAGCCCCTTTTCACATGGGACCTTACCACAAAAGCCAAAATGAAGTCACAGGGAGTCCATGGCGGGGCAGCCTCCAAGGCCATGGTCCCAACCCTAGCCTCTACGGCTGGATCCATACTGCCCCCACCCCCCGAAAATTGTCTTTGATATTAATGCTAACATTAGTGGCGTGCTCTAATGCTAGTATTTCCTGTCACTCAGGATTTGTTCAGAAATTTAGACTGCCATCTAGCGGTCGGGATGTTAACTCAAAACGAAACAACTGCCATAAATCTTGAATGATTTCAATGAATAATATATATATATATTTTAACATCAATATTCCATTTTTTGGGTATCGATGCAGTCTCATCAAACAAAATATATTGATACTCACGTCTAGCAATATTTTCGTACACCCCTAACGTCCAACGTCAAGCCAATTATACCAGTTTTTACGATCTTACTGTCATGCTTCGCTTGGGGAGAAGGAACCAGGAGAACCAGGAGAATGATGAAGTAGAATATTTTATTAAATGCACATGGCGATACAAACAGATAAATTACATTTGATATATGATAACATATGGACTTCCTGACATATGACTTACAAATGACATACGATAGAGGAAGTTGAACCAAGAACAGAGGACACTATTTAAAGACAGACACTGATGGCACCGATTACAGGAACAGAAAACATAACCAAATAAGGACAACAGGAAAAAAGACCAGGGTAAAACAAGGAAAATCAAGTCCACAACAATGACATTATGTCCCCCTCTAAAAAGGCGTGACCTCACGCCACATAACATCAAACAGGGAGGCGGGGTGTGGTGGGTGCTCTGGAGGTACCCCAGGACACACAGAGGACAGTGGGCCTCCAGAGAGGTATATATTTGGATATCCATGGTGGATAAGGAGACACGGGAGGACATGGCGATGCTGGAGACACAGGGACCTTTTGGACCCTCTTCAGTTTGCCTATCGCCCAAACAGATCCGCTGAAGATGCAATCTCTCACATCCTGCACTCTTCCCTCATGCACATCGACAGCAATAAAATAAACTCTGTAAGGCTGCTGGTAGGCCAGTACACCTCTAACTCCATCACCCTGAATGTAGGAGCCCCACAGGGCTGTGTCCTGGGTCCCCTGCTTTACTCTCTCTACACACATGACTGCGTGTCTTCACACAGCTCCACATCTATAATCAAATTTGCTGATGATACTGTGGTTCTGGACCCCATTCACAACAATAATGAGACCGCATACTTGGATGAGGTAGAGAAACTCACTTCATGGTGCAAGGACAACTGTCTTCTCTCTAGCCCCTTTCACACTGCACGTCGGACACGGCATATTGCGGGAACATTGTGGGGTCGCCTTCTGTGTGAAAGCAAACATGTCCAGGGATTGATTCCGGCATTGAACCCGGGTCGGGGACCTAGTAACATTACCGGGTTCAGTCCCGGGACGAGCGCTGTGTGAACAAAAGCCAGATCTAATGCTGTGTCGTGATGACGCACGTTATCGCGTGACTCTTTTACCGGCTGTTTTGAAGGAAGATCAATGTTTACAACAAAAAAATGACACGTCACGCCCTGATGTCACGTGTCGTTACGGGACCGTTACAGTTTGTGTGTGAACGCATGCATATATCCCGGGTTATCACTGGCAGTGTGAAAGTGCATAATCTAGCGACCCACGAACAATTGCCGGAACACTTTAGATGTGTATTTGCCGGAATCGCAGTGTGAAAGGTGCTTCTGAATGTGAGCAAAACTTAAGAGCTGATTGTGGACTTCAGGAAGAGACAGCAGCAGCCCTATACTCCTCTTATGATCAGCGGGACACCTGTGGAGAGGGTGAGCAGCTTCAAGTACCTTGGTGTAAACATCTCAGAGGACCTCACAGTACTCACATTCAAACACAGGTTAATAAAGCCAGGCAAAGACTGTACCATCCGCGACAGCTGAGGAAATTCAGGGTCTCATCAGCAATCCTGAAAACTTTCTATTCAGGGGCTATAGAAAGTGTATTGACTCAGTGTATCTCAGTGTGGTATAGGAACAGCTCCAGTCAAGATTGCAAAGCCCTGCAGAGAGTTGTGCACTTAGCTGAGCGCATTTCAGGGTCTGCTCTCCCCTCTCTGCAGGACATCTACCTCAAACGCTGCAGAAACAGAGCTGTTAAAATCATCAAGTACTCTATCCACCACAGTAACATCCTCTTCACTTTGCTGCCATCTGGAAATCGATTCCGTAGCCTGATGGCAAAAGCCGAGAGACGAGTGTGTGTGTAAAGACCTCTAACACTAGCTTGCTCTATTCTTTTTTATTCTTCTGTTTTCTTTGTATTTATTATATTATTTTAAATTCCATACTACTTGTAGTGTGTTAACCTAACTGAGACTTGTTATAGCACTTACATATCTTTGCTCTTTTTGTTGTTTTTGATTGCTTCCACTGTCCTTATTTGTAAGTCGCTTTGGATAAAAGCGTCTGCTAAATGAATAAATGTAAATTTAATGTAAATGTAAGAATACAGTGTACTTCCATGCACATTATTTTCCATCTTATATTTAATTCTACAGTATACATTTTTTAAATATATTTTATTCTTATATTTGTATTGTTTACTCTTATTTTATTCTTTCATAGCTATATATGTATATTTCATCTGTGTTGTATTCTTTAATAATTGCATTGTCCATGAAGCGGACCTGACTCACATTTCACTGCTGGTTATATATGCTCTATATAATTGTGTATATGACGAATAAAAATCTTGAATCTTGAATCTTGAATATGCGGTCACTTTCGCGTATTCATTTAGGGGCTAAAGAAAACTATTTTTTTAGGGATCACATGCATAGTTATGTCCAATAACAATATAACACAATAAAAGAAAAATCAGAGATGGTTTAAATGTCCTTTGAAATAACGCTAACCATGTGTTTTGATGTGGTAGAAATTTTAGGTAGATTATTAATTTTTAAAGAGCCACACAGATGGGAAATCAAACATTACCTGTATTACATATGATGTAGCTGTCCATCAGTGTAAATAATGTGCAAAGTAATTAAACGAAAAAGGTACATGATTTATAAAGTTATCTCTATGTACGTCCACTAGAACATTTTTGCATAATAATCTCCGCCTTCCGTCTTGGGAGAAACTGACCTCTGACCTGCCCAACCCCTCCCCCCCCCCCCCCACACACACAGACAGATGCTCTGTTTGGTGTGATAACATCATGTCGAGGAGACAGTGTGTTTTTAATTGTAAAGGCACGTTTGTTTTATTTTCACAGCCAAAGAATGAAGATCAGAAGAACCAATGGCTAAAATTCATTTTTACCACAATACCAGAGCAGTACAACAAATCCCTTTTGTTGTGTTCACAACATTTCACTGATGACTGCTTTTCTAATCTCGGTGAGTTCAAGGCGGGATTTTCAAAGCGTTTGGCCATAAAAGAGTGTTCATTACCAACTTTATTTGGAACAACAAGCATATATATATATATATATATATATATATATATATATATATATATATATATATATATATATATATATATATATATATATATATATATAAAGAAAAAAACTGCTAAGTTAACTGACCAAAACTTGTCATAGCATTAGCATTTTATTTATTATTATTTATTTCATTTAAATCATCTCTGATTTTTCTTATATCGTGTCATATTGTTATTGGCCTAAACTATAAATATTTGACTGAAACTTGTTAATATCTGTTTGCATGAACTTTGAACTTTGTTTGGTGCGTACAGTGTGCATGCAGAGAGACATGCATACAAAATTAAATTGTATGTAAAATTGTCATCTCTAAATAATGGTCAGCTATTTCTTACGTGAAACTAAACAGTTGCGAAACAAATTTAATATGTGGACTTGCCCACACTCCTAATTTCTTTAAAAAAGCTTATTTTTCTCTTAATTTTGTCCTTCTGTCCACATTGAGATGGCGTTTCTATCAAGGAAAACTGAGCTATTTGCTGGAAAACATGAGGGCAGTTGCATTTCAGATCAGACAAAATCTTGAGTGTGTGCAACCTGGACACATCAGTGAATAGTGAGCTCTTTTCATGAATAAAATAATCCTGTCAGAAGAACTACATACAAATGTATCATATCTGTTCCGTGTGTAACATCTGCAGTGAGCTTTTTTTTTTAGGTTTTGCACATGCACAGAAAGTGAATTTAACATGTTTTTATGTTTTAGTGTGGATGAGACAATGTTTGCAAAACGTTTGAAAATGGATGGAGATTGTTCCAGATTAATGTAGACATAACATCATATTGGATGTATTATCTGAAAGTGACATGACATTCAGCAAAGTTAGGTGACCCGTACTCAGAACACGTGCTCTGCATTTAACCCATCCAAAGTGCACACACACAGCAGTGAACACACACACACACTGTGAACACACACCCGGAGTAGTGGGCAGCCATTTATGCTGCATCGCCCAGGGAGCAGTTGGGGGTTCGGTGCCTTGCTCAAGGACACATCAGTCATTGTCTTGAAGGTGGAGAGAGTGCTGTACGTTCACTCCCCCCACCTACAATTCCTGCCAGCCCAAGACTTGAACTCACAACCCTTGGATTGCAAGTCTAAATCTCTAACCATAAGGCCACAACTTCCCCCCAAGTGACAGAGTCTAATTTACTAGCTGCTATCGGTTTCTTTAATGCTAATCCAAGAAATCTGTCTGGCATATCGCATCTTCCTCTTCACAATACCCCATATATTTTCTATGGGGTTAAGGTCAGGCGAGTTTGATGGCCAATTAAGAACAGGGATACCATGGTCCTTAAACCAGATACTGGTAGCTTTAGCACTGTATGCAGGTGCGAAGGAATGCGACAACTGAAACCCATGTCTTGCAGACGTCTGTGTGTAGTGGTTCTTGAAGCACTGACTCCAGCTGCAGTCCACTCTTTGTGAATCTCCACCACATTTTGGAATGGGTTTTAATTCACAATCCTCTCCAGGGTGCGGTTATCCCGATTGCTTCTACACTTTTTTTTTTTTTTTTACTACCACATCTTTTCCTTCCCTTCGCCTCTCTATTAATGTGCTTGGACACAGAGCTCTGTGAACAGCCAGCCTCTTTTGCAATGGCCTTTTGTGTCTTGCCCTCCTTCTGCAAGGTGTCAATGGTCGTCTTTTGGACAACTGTCAAGATATCAGTCTTCCCCATTGATCAGTCTGTGTGTAATGAATTAATTAAATATTCAAGTTTCATATTTTTTTTTTATAGAATTAGTGAAAAAAAAATCTACTTTTTGATAACTTTCTAATTATATGACCAGCACCTGTATATGCATTAAGTCAAAATATAATCTAATAATATGGTCTAAATGTTAGAAAACTAAAAGACAATTTTCTGTAACAAAAGTGGGTATTTCTGTGCAATGACCCTTAAAAGTAAAAGTAAGAGTACACGGTTCAAATCTACATATTCACGTCATCTAAAGAGTCACCACGTGCTAGTCAGATCAGACAGCATGACAGTGGTGTCTTACATAAATCACCAAGGGGGGCAGTCATCGACGCGGCTCTTCAGACTAACGTTGCGACTGCTGGAATGGACCCAGAGCAACATGGGATCCCTGAGAGCAGTGCATCTACCGGGAAAACTGAACAGGCAGAGTGCCCTAAGAAGAGTGGAGGCTTCACCAGCAGACAGTTCAGAAAATATGGGACGTCTCTGGCAAACGTCTCTGGCAAAGTTGTCTAAAGTTGTCTAACATATTTTTCCAATATCGAGGACATGATTGGCCCAGGCCCAACCAACTTATTTACGCTATTCCTCCGGTTCATCTGATTCCCCTAGTAATCACGCGGGTCGGGGATCAGAGATGCAGGGTTCTTCTATAGCAGGCCAGTCAGTGGGCAGAAACGACTTTGTCGTCCGATTTATGAGAGATGCAAGAAGGCTTAATCTGCCACACCCTTCCACTGTCCATTCATGGGACCTACCCATGGTACTGAGAGCCCTAAAGAGGGCCCCCTTTGAACCGCTGCAGTCCATAGGCCTTAACGCCCTATCACTAAAGACCACTGTGCTGTTGGCACTAGCTACTCTTAAGCGTGTGGGCGATTTCCAAGCACTCTCTTAGCAATAACCCGGTCGCGCACGGTCATGTAAACACCGGCAAAAACCCGGATATGCTCATTTCCCGGTTTTTAAAAACTGGGATATTATACCTGGGGTACCCCTTTTCTAACCCGAATATTTGGTCTTGTAAACGCGTTTCTTTCGGCATATCCCCATCAAAATGTGTGTTCTGCGCATGTTCTATTCGCAAGGAATCTTGGTCTTTTGAGTCTTTGGATACAGGAAGAAGAATCGGAAATGACGCATATTGCGTCTTACATCCAGACGCTAACCGTGCGTCGCCGTTTACAATGGGATATTGGCGACTGATTACACATTCCATGTATACAGGAGTAACTCTCTCTGCTCACGCATGTAAACGGGTTATCCCGAATGTTTCAGAAACCCGAATAGTGACCTTAACCCGACCATAACCCGAATTATAACAGCTTGTAAACGTAGTCATTGACAGATTGTTTGATGTCACTTATGAGTATCGACCATTGCCGTCTGCACGTTAGTTTGTCCTGTCCTGTCTTGTTGAATTGGGGTTTGGCTAGTAGTTCTCTACCACTGCTGGAATTACTCTGTGCTCACCGTTTGCACCCACAGAACCTTACCTGCTGTAAGCTGCTTCAGCTTCCCCGCTCTGCGAGCACCGACCGCCGGCTCCTTCGTGATTCCCGAGAGCCTCCGTCTCACCAGACTGCTGGTCACCCGTGCCACAGAGGTCATCTCAGTTCATTTGTGTTACCCAGTCTACGGGTCATCTTCTGTTTGTCTATTTCTCCCTCGCTTTTGTTGGAATACCTGTGGCCAGACTTTGTTTCATTAAAAGACAGTTATCATTGCACTCATATTTGAGTCCTCTCTCTCCATCCATTATCATCACAGTTGAAACTCACCATCCACATTTGCTAGATTTTATAATCTAGACGTCCCGACACTTCATGCTAGGGTACTTTCTGTCTAAAGGTCACCTTTTTGTTCATCATTCATATGATCTTGGCCATTCTTTGCCCAAGACTCAAATTCTACTCATATGCACTTGGTCCCCTTGGTACTGAGGCAATACGAACATGGGATGATCAAACTAGGCCAGACGTAACCTCATTGAGCTTATTCTTCTCATAGTTGCTATATTGTCATATCTTGGTATCAAGGATCAAGTATGATTGCATTAGTCGTTGCTTCAGTTCAAGTAACCTGAATTCCTGTGGCGAAGAGGGCAATATATAGCCAGATCCCCTGCCCATTTTGGCGGGCTTCGCTGCCATAGGTTCATGCAGAACAACCGCCGAGCCATTGGTTTGTTTTGAAACAGTGGCCTTGCAGTTTTCACTGCGTGATTGAATAAGGCTTCAATTCAGGAGAAAAAATTAGTTTTTTTCCATAGCGTCTTCGACGCAATACTTGTTCCTGTATTTCAGGGAACCGAGGTTATGTCAGTAACCAAGTAAGTTTTCATATAAAGCACAAAACAGCAACGCAAGCTTTTTAAGTGAGAGTGTGGGTGGCTCTTAAAAGAGCCATTGGGTTTGTTCTCTGATCTGAAGCAGGTTATCCTCCAAAGCCATACAAGGTGCGTCCCTGTCATTTGATCGTGTACACAACGTCCATGGCGGTGACGGTCTTTCTCTTCCAACATAGCAAACGGACTTGGCCCAAGTGTGGCCTCGAGATGGCACTACTGGCCTCCTGTCGGTGATGGCATGTACCCTTTCAGCCAGAGCTGGGCCACGTGTGGCAATGATGGCATGGCGTGGATCCGGCAAACAACATGAGGGGCGATTGTTGATGGGAGGAGTCTGGCCCAGATCAGTCAGGTGATATGTGGCCCAAATCAGGCTAAGATCTGGCAGCATATTATGTGACCCATGATAAACAAGATCAATAGAATATTGCATGATAATGGTTAAATGATCACATACATTTTTTATAGTGTAGTTTTGTTAAAATGTAGTCTTTGAAATGGCAAGTCAAAACAGAATGAAACATTATAATTTAAAAATTAAGCAAGTCAGTCAAGTGCATTAAACTGCAATTATAATTGTATTACATTTTATATTATTATTATTGTTACAAATAATCTTAGAATCCTTACATGAAAAGAAGAGAAAGAGAGAGATTATTTAACCATTATCTGGCCCACGTGAAATCCATTCAGGCCAGATCTGTGCCGACACTGCTTGCTGTCTGGGTTGGGTCTGGGCTATATAAGGCTCAGGTGTGGCTCAGATTTGGGGATTCTGGTTTACTTAAAGCTGAGAATTGCCACCAACAATAAAACCTGTTTTGGCCCAGATCAGGGCCAGCTAAAGCTGATTAACTGGCTGAGATTCGGGCCGGTTATGGCCCATGTGTGGCCTGAGTCTTTAAACCAGTTCTGGGCCAGTTCAGGGCCGTCATTCTTTGTAGTACTTGGGCAGAGGGAAAAGTCATTGTGGCCAGAAGACATTTGCTAGGTGACGGCGTCGTGGATCACGTTCTCCAGGAACACCTTCAGTACAGGGCGGGTCTCCTCGTAGATCAGACCGGAGATGCGCTTGACTCCGCCGCGGCGAGCTAGACAACGAATGGCTGGTTTGGTGATTTGCGCAGAACTTTATGGTGACGCTTAGGGCCTCCTTTTCCGTGTCCATTACCTCTTCCAGACATGATGAAGATGATCTCTGTTTCAATTTGAAGACAAAATAAATATAGAGCAAGAGCTGCAGAGAGACCACAACCTCGAGTTTAGAAAATAAATATATATCACATTCCCAAACAGCAATAGGGATCTTCATAAATTCCTTTTGTTTACCAAAATGGATTACCGGATGCCCAGTTAGAGAGATTACCAGATGTTTGTTTCAAAATTATAAATACCACATGACTGAAGACGTTTGAAGCTTAAAACATCATGCAGTATCAGAAGGTCAGGACAGGTAGTTTGAAAAAAAAAAATCAGCACTTTGCATGACTCATTGTGTTTGAGTTTACATTGATTTGGTTGTGTGTGTGTGTGTGTGTGCGTGCGTGCGTGTGTGTGTGTGTGTTGATTTATTTAGGATTCTGTAGAATAGATTAGACCACGTGCTTCCCAAACCTGTCCCGGAGGCTCCCCTGCCCTAAACCTTTTTTATGTCTCCATTATCTTACACACCTTATTCCACTCATCAGAACTAAATTGGGTGTCTGATTAGAGAGAGATACAATATTTGCAGGCAGGGGGTCCACCAGGACAGGTTTGGGAAACACTGGTTTAGAAAACCTCAATACCAGACAGAAACTGAATGCCACACTTGCATTTAATTATTTCCCATAGCTGGGGTCTCAGAGACTATGAACAGCTCACCCAAAATACTCACGTCAATTATAATCACACACTTGTATATTTATATAAGGGGTATAAGAGACACCCTTCCCTTCTCAGACAAGTTCAGTTCAGTCTAGTCCATACTAACTGAGCTCCGTTTTCTCATCTTTTTTCTTTTTCTTATATTCCAGGCTCACTTTAATACTTTGAACTTTTACAGGTTTATTCAACTCAGATACTTAGAAATTTGTTACTTTGACTTTTGATATACTGAGTATTCTTATATACTTTGTATTATTATTTTACTATATATTCTTAACAGTTTGAGTACTTTAAAATATTATAATATTTTTTATTAATCTTAGATGGGCAAAAATCCGTCATATATGGATTGCTTTTAAAACTATATTCATTTTGGATTTGTATTTTCTATACTTCAAGCTGGTTATGATACTTAATAATCTGTTTGCAAGTGATGATTTGTATTCTCATTTTCTATATTCTCTGAATAAATTTGCATACTAAAATACCACCCACCATCTGACCTGGATTTACATTTGTTTGCATCACAAACATTGGCACATAAAAACATTTTCAAACCATCCTTTGTTCCCCTTTGTTTTCTTAGATATGGTGAAGAAACCAAGTCTGACCACCAGATGACACTAATTCACAACTACATTAAAAGCTTTGAGTAGTGAACGCCTCACGTTACATGTGTAAACCTAGTTCCCTGAGGAAACGAAGCACTGCATCGAGACGCTTTGGGAACACCTTCAGCATGGCCATGCTCTGAATCACATGTGTAATCAGTCCAGTGGATGGGCGAGACGTCATGGGCAGGGTGACATAGAGACAAGGAGCTTAAAAGCACATGCAGTGGAAACGGAGGCAACTTCTAGGAGAATGAGGGATGCACTCGCAGGGATTCCAGAAGTATGGCAGGAGACACGTCTCGTTCCCTCTCAGAACTAGGGTTACATATGTAACCTTGAGGCGTTCCCCTTCAAGGGGTACAGTTTCCTCGTGGCGGGAGCTCTGGACTGTAGAATGGTCTTAGCAACCTCTGTTGAGAAACCAGAACTTACAAGCCCTCAGGGGCCACATCCACATTTCCAAAACTCAGGGGATCTCCCGGTTGGCAGAACTGATCTCCTGAGGGCTTAGGAGAGACGGGCACCATATGATGAGGTGTATACCAGTCTTCCCCAAAGGGGGCCCGCCCTCAGGAATTCTGAACTAAGTTGTCAGGATGTTCTAGCCGAAGACTATCTAGCAAGAATGATAGTCCGCATTAGTCTCCTGAGTGTCATTCTGAGTCCTGATATTCTAGGGGAGTACAAGAATCAATGCTCACCAAATGAGGGGCTGGAACATGGCTGGGGCTGCTCCCACCCACCAACCCCCAATGACTACAACATCATCCTCATAGAAAGAGAGGTATTACACCATGATCTAACTAGATAAATGAATCGCCAAGAGTTCGCTGCATTTAGAGGGTGAGGGAGAAGAAAGGGTGCTCAACTCTGAAAACTGATGAATAAATAAATACATCTAACTTCTCCAGCCAGATGAGAATATATCACACAACCAGACAAGTAAACACGGTCTGATATGATATAAGATACAATATAAGGAACTGTGAATGACATTGGCAATGCGTGAGCCATCTGATTTTAGATCGCATAAGGCTTTCTTGCCTCAAGTAGAAAACACCAGCGGGAGCAGAGCTTAACATCTGCAGTAATGCATACTTGCTTTCATTACACTAGAGATTTTTAAAGTGAACACAGCAAGCCCCCTCAAGAGTTGGCTGTGCAAGATCTGCTCCAAAACAAACCACACATAAATTGTGTGCATCCTCACCCCTAACCCTAACCCTAACTCACCACTTATTTTAGCAAAGACAGGGAGAACAAGTGATCTAAAAATGCAGTGTGTCATATGCAAACAACATCAGTCTCCTCAGAGAAAGCAGTTATCTGCAGCAGCGAGCTCTCACTCGGGGGGGGGGGAGAGACTGCAGTGTGGGCTTCCAGACCCAGAGAGAGAGCGCTAGGTGAAGAAAAGACGAGCCCGTCTCCAAACCATCCGTAGATTCATGTGTGATCCCCGTGATCTCAATCGCTGCTCTGCCTCAGTAGCAATGGGACCGGGACCACAAGGTCAAGAACACACTCCTTAAAGCAAAACAAACAAAAAACACATAAACTGTATATTCCCACCTGTAATGTAGCGCGGGCAGGGTGGAACACACAGTCGAAAATGTTGTCTGCTCTCACCCTTATATGCTTATATTGCATTTTACTGGATAGACAACAATAAACAGAACTGACACACATGAGCGGTTTGCTGAATGACACTCTTTCCACCGCACGTGTTTTTAAGCTCCCTGGTTTCTACGTCACCTCTCCCGTGATGTTTCGGCCATCTATTGGACTCATAACACACCTGATTTAGAGCGTGATCATACTGAAGGCATTCCCAAAGTTTCTTGATGCAGCTCGAGCTCCTGAAGGGAAACCGTTTTTTGGCACAATTTGATGAAAGCCTCAAACAGTTCAGAAAGTCTCGGTTACTACTGTTCAGGCACAGAGCAACTTTTTTTTTTTCCTCTCCTCTCTTTCCTAATGTTTTGATGTTATCTCTTCCCCTGTCTACTGTATTATATTGCCTTGTGCCCACATGTGCTATGAAGTTGAATCTAATCTAACTTTTGTACCTTTTGTGCCCATTCGGGTTTGGTGTAGGCATCCCTGTAATGCAGCTACTGTAGGAGAATACTGACAACATTGACTGGACATTCTTTAGCCACTCAGTTGAACTGGAATGGCTCAAACCAAAAGAGACCTTTTCAGAACCTGTTGTTTCATGTTGGCCAGGAATCCTCAAATCTGTCTTGCGAAATTCAGTTTCCTGCAGTTTTTATTTGTATAGATACATACCTGATTCCAAAAAAGGTTGGGACACTGTACAAATTGTGAATAAAAAACACAATGCAATGATGTTTAAGTTTCAAATTTCAAATATTGTATTCGTAATACAACATAGATGACATATCAAACGTTTAAACTGAGAAAATATAGCATTTTAAGGGAAAAATAAGTTGATTTTAAATTTCATGGCATCAACACATCTCAAAAAAGTTGGGACAAGGCCAAGTTTACCACTGTGTGGCATCCCCTCTTCTTTTTATAACAGTCTGCAAATTTCTGGGGACTGAGGAGACAAGCTGCTCAAGTTTAGGATTAGGAATGTTGTCCCATTTTTGTCTAATATGGGCTTCTAGTTACTCAACTGTCTTATGTCTTCTTTTTCACATCTTCCTCTTTATGACGCACCAAATGTTTTCTATGGGTGAAAGATCTGGACTGCAGGCTGGCCATTTCAGTACCCGGATACTTATTCTACGCAGCCATGATGTTATAATTGATTCATTATGTGGTCTAGCATTGTCATGTTGGAAAATGCAAGGTCTTCCCTGAAAGAGACAATGTCTGGATGGGATCATATGTTGTTCTAGAACTTGGATATATCTTTCAGCATTGATGGTGCCTTTCCAGGTGTGTATGCTGTCCATGCTACACGCACTCATGCAACCCCATACCATCAGAGATGCAGCTTCTGAACTGAGCTCTGATCACAACTTGGGTTGTCCTTGTCCTCTTTAATCCGGATGACATTGCCTCTCAGTTTTCCAAAATGAACTTCAAATTTTGATTCGTCTGACCACAGAACAGTTTTCCACTTTGACACAATCCATTTTAAATAAGTCTTGGCCCAGAGAAAACACCTGCGCTTCTGGATCATGTTTAGATATGGCTTCTTCATGACTTATAGAGTTTTAGCCGGCAACGGTGAATGGCACGGTGGATTGTGTTCACCGACAATGTTTTCTGGAAGTATTCCTGAGCCCATGTTGTGATTTCCATTACAGTATCATTCCTGTATGTGATGCAGTGCCGTCTAAGAGCTGAAGATCACGGGCATCCAGTATGATTTTCCGGCCTTGACCCTTACACACACTCTTAAAAGAAATGGTTCTATTTAGAACCAAAAATGGTTCTATCACCCGCTTCATATATGGAACTCCAAAATGGTTCTATATAGAACCACTTTAATGGGTTCCATAAAAAGAACCCCAAATGGTTCTTTGAATCCAAGTTAGATGGTTCTATATAGAACCATTTAAGAGTTCTTTATTATTAAACAAGTTAAAATTATTATTGAATAAGAAAATATAAACAATCCAGAAAATTTAAAATGTTTAAATTTATTCAACTGTTTATACAAAAAATTTAGTGTCATTTAAAATTACACCTCTGTATACTCTGTATTAGACAGCAAATTTCCTATTTAAGATGTTTAATTACATTTAACCATTTAGTTTGAATTATTTCATTTAAGCATTTTCACTTTGCAATAAACATACATAAGCTTGTTTACGTACATATACAGTACTTCACTTTTACATATATCTCTGAAATTAGGAAAAACAAATCATTTTTTATATTTAAAAGTGCAGATAAAAATCAATACATGAACAGTTAAAACAACTATTAAATAGCTCTACAATTTACACAAGTTGACTATACATTTTCAGTACATGCATTGGTGTTCTTTTGCCGTGCTGTTGTCTAAGGTTAAGCATATATTTTTAAATAAAAGTCATTGTGTGCTTAATGTCAACCGGGTACTGCACATTGAAGAGAAAATAGACTGCAAATAGGCATTCCACAGCCTGTGTCATGTCAATGTCTGCCTCTCTTATGATGTTCACATTGTCCATTATAATGCTGACACTTTCAGCCTTGAGGGGATCAGGAGAGCCGTTAAACACTATGGTTGGTGTAGCACCTTTGGGTTCCTATAAAACAAACATTTCACCTTTTGAGTGCTTTTCACCAATTAACAGAAGTCATCAAATAGACTTAAAAATTACCCCATAATTTACTTACCAAAAAAACAACCAATGTATATGACTGTTTCTCCAGTTTAACACAATCTGAGATATATTTAATAATAAAAAGCTTTGTAATGTGTTTGAATGTCAACATTACCACGTCAGTTCCACTTTGATTACTTTGAATCTCATCGGTTCTTTCGTTCTTTTAAATGAATAGTTCATGACACAACACAGATATGACAGCTAAAAACGTGACACGCAAGAACCAACAAGACTCATAATTATCGATGTAAAGTGCCACCCCATTGGATGTTATTCCCTTATCTATACATAGTCTAATTATAGCAACCTATCTTGGCAAATGTAATCTCACTAACGTACCATTTGTACATACTGTACCATTTTGCTTTAGAAGACAAGTATTAACCCCTGGAGTTGTACAGATTTATTTTATGATTTAAATTGGGGTGCCATTCAATGACATTACAAAGCAGTGCAAACAGAACAAAGTTTATGACTAAGGAAGAGAGTGAGTAAATTATAGGGTAAATGTAATTTTTTTTTAATTGTTACAAATTTGGCATAAGGGTGAGTAAACTGACTAATATTTTTATATTTGCATGAACAGTTCCTTTAATTCAAGTCAAGTGCATCAAATATTAATGAAACTACAGAAGACTATACTTACACTATCTACACAGTAGAGGAAGCTGGCGTTTTCTTTAAATAGTGCTGGCAATAAAATGAGTGCAGCATTCCTAACGAGACCTACAAACAGATACAAATTATTGTATATTAGGTACAGAAATCAATTAAAGGGATAGTTTTCCCAAAAATGAACATTCTGTCATCATTCACTCACTCTTGTTATTTTAAACCTATATAGCTTTCTTTCTTCAGCATGACACACAAAAAAATTATTTTGAAGAATGTTGGTGACCGAACAATGCTGGTCCTCATTCACTTCTATTATATAGACACCAAACCAATGGGCACCGTCGTTGTTTGGTTACCATCCTTCTTCAAAATATCTTCTACAGTGTTCTGAAGAAGAAAGCCATAAAGATTTGAAATGACAAGAGGTGAGTAAAGGATGACGATTTTTATTTGGGGGTTAACTGTTCCTTTAATATTTGCATTATTTTAATACATGTTTTCACTTATACAATTTATAGGAGCTACAACCTTTACATTGACAATGCAAACAATGCAACTTTACACTGGGCATGGAACAGATAGGTTAGATGGGGAAAGATATATGGTGTAGTTACCTTCTGTGGTTTCCTCTGCTAGTCCAATGAGATTGACGTAGTTTTTTTTTTTTTTTGACTTCCTTCTTTTGCACTCCTGATGATGTTTGGGGCCATTTCATTCAGAGATGTTTCCATGTTCTTCACCAAGTCGGTTCCAAACCTCATTGTCATTTCATGCAGAATCTTAAATACAAAACAACAGTACATGCTGTCTCAGTCCCAATAACACAGTTTTTAAATCAATTCCAAGCAAAGAATTTTAGTTGTTCTCTAGCAGATCATCTTCAGGAACCTCCTCCTCACTTTCATTGTTCTCTTCAAATAAAGTAGCCTTTTCAAATAGGGGATGATGCAAAACTTGTCTGTGCTTTCGATAGATATGGTTTCTGTAACTTGCAACAGTTTTATATCTTCTAAAACATCCCTCAATGTCACAGGTAAATCTAAAATCTGCTTGGTGGTTATGTTGCACTTGCAGGTGAGTTAGAAACTTTGTGAGCTGAAACTTCACAACATCACAAAATGAACATTTATAAATTTTCATCTGTAACGTTACCTCTGAAACTTTCTTTTGCATCAATGAGGTCTATAGTTTCAAGCCAGTGGCACGTGTCATCTACTGACCATTTATCAACCATGGTTATCTGGGGATTAAAAAAAAACAAAGCATAAATAACACTTCGTAAACCAACTATGCCTTAAACACACCTAACGTTAAACACACACGTAACATTTTTGGCTTTAAAATATTTGATTACTAAAATGTAACCTTGTGCTATCATCACTTTAATCCAGCGCATGCGTCACAGTAAACATAAAAAAACCGCTGCACTGCAACTGTGTCTTTGCACAGTTTTAATAGCGACAGACCGGCCGGAAGTTTTGAACTGTAGCAGTGTCCACTTTTCTGCTGAGTTTAGCTCCAACCCTGATAAAACACACCTGAACAAGCTAATCAAGATCCTCGTTTGGTCTGGGTTGGAGTTAAAAAACGGCACGAAAGTATCTTGCGGGCCAAAGTTCATTGAAATGAACGTTAAAATTCACGCTTCTGACTCGAAGCTCGTCTCCTTATAACACAGCTATCTTACTGTAGTTAACAATTCCATTAACATTAACAAGGAAATAAAGGAAGACTGTATCTTAATTAAATTAAAAACCGGAGCAAAATTAATTTAACAGGGCTAGAACCGATGGCTGACGCAGCCCTTCAGTGCTTCACGCCAGTGTTTTTGAGGTAAAATTTGCTTCTAGTATCAGTGTTTAACACAAGGGCTATTCTAACAAATATAAATATTAACTGTAATATAAAATATTTCGGTAAAATCATTTTAAAAACTTAACTTACCTTAGGGTATGAACGAGCAGAAATGGCGGACTCCTCAGTTTGAAAAATTAACTGTCACTTGCCTCGACTCCTCTCGCGATTCATCTTCGCCCATCCACCAATAGGAATTCAAGGATGACGCAACGCATATATGCCACAGGGGAAGGGTCTTTTTATGATTATTTGTTTTTTAATGTTCCCTTAGGTAGATTAAAACCATCACAATATGGTAAACAAAATAAAGAAAACTCCTGGTTAGTTTGTTTTTCTTCACAAATTGATTCGTCAAAAAGGTAAACTATAATGTAAAGTAATATAATTGTCATCCTAATGTACAGCTCAAATCATACATTGAGTAGATATTAATCTTTTTGACTACAGCAGTCATTCTCATGGGTCTTGACTCAAAATGCTTTGTGAATGTGTTGAGTAAGGATAATTATAGTGTAATCTTTAGTTTACACTTCAGTCATAAAACATGAATAATAGAACCATTTTAATAAAAAAAAGGGTTCTTTGCATGCAAGGGTTCTACATAGAACCATTTTTTTGGTAAAAGGTTCTATTGGCCAAGTACGGAACCCAAGGGTTCAATATAGAACCTTGAGGAACCCCTTTTTTTAAGAGTGCACAGAGATTGTTCCAGATTCTCTGAATCTTTGGATGATATTATGCACTGTAGATGATGATAACTTCAAACTTTTTTTCTCTGAGAAACTCCTTTCTGATATTGCTCCACAATATTTCGCTGTTGCATTGGGGGAATTGGTGATCCTCTGCCCATCTTGACTTCTGAGAGACACTGTCACTCTGAGAGGCTCTTTTTATACCCAATCATGTTCCCAATTGAAGTAATAAGTAGCAAATTGGTCCTCCAGCTGTCCAGCTGTATATGTACATTTATCTTTTCCGGTCTCTTATTGCTACCTGTACCAACTTTTTGGGAATGTGTAGCTCTCATGAAATCCAAAATGAGCCAATAGGTGACATGACATTTCAAAATATATCACTTTCAACATTTGATATGTTATCTATATTATATTGTGAATAAAACATAGGTTTATGAGATTTGTAAATGATTCCATTCCTTTTTTACTCAGAATCTGTACAGTGTCCCAATTTTTCTTGATATATCGGGTTTTTATAATGCAGTCCCTTTCAGATGTTAAAATTAATTATATTAACGTGAATCTAATGTTTTCTATTTTGTATTTAATACATCCATTGATTTGAAATCCCTTTGACTACTGTACTGTATATATTTGACAATACAGACATTGATTATGTGGGGACTGCATCCATTTCACAAAAAGTTGAGTTATAGTAGCTGATCTATTGGTGTAGATCAGGGGTCGGCAACCTTTTCGGCATGACGTATCATTTTTTATTTTTCTTGTTAACCACTCTGCCAACACTCTGACTATTTTCATTTATTGTTAAACCAACCCTTTAATATTTCTTTCCACTGGCATACACTAGATTAAGTGTTAAGGTTAACTAAAGCATTTATTTATTTATTTATTGTATCAGTTTTATTTTTATTATTATTATTTTTTTCTGGTAAAGAAGTTAAAGCAAAACTTTCAATATGAATATGAATATAGGAATGTTGCTTTGGCAACTGACTAAAATACTAAAAACTAAAACTGAAATATGACAAAATGGCAAAAGCACATAACAAAATTATAAATGGAAATGAAAACTGAAAGTGTAAAAAATAAAGGCTAACTCAAAATGCTATATTATCTAAATAATACTAAAATAACACTGGCACAAATGTTCTGCAGTTGTACCGTAAATAACCCTGAACTGGTATAATTCAGGGGGCTTTAGGATGCTTTATGGTGGGAGCAGGAGTGAAACACTCTCTGGCGTTGATTTGTAATACACGGAAGCAGTTGTTCTGTTCTTACCTTGTTGAGATTCTGTTGTGTCTCGATGATGTTCCTCTCCACTTCATCTGCATTCATCTGCAACTTATCATTCAAGGCCACTAAATAACTGACAGGTGGTCTGAGGTAAAAATAACAAAAAGTGTGTTTTTGTGAGAGCACTTTGATATAGTTTCAGTGAGACAAATACACAAGTTTCTGACATCATTGTTCCAAAGTACTCCTGCAAATGTAGTTTGATATGTTGAATCTCTTCATCTTAAAACACCTCACTTAATTTATCTGACATGCTGAGATGCTCAGAAAATAAATACAGGGCTTGAAACACTTTCGTTGCAAATCATCTGGCACAGACTTCAGATCTGTTATAGGAGAGCCATGGTACTAGCAAAAAAAGAAAATCAAAAACAAAACAAAAATTCTCACCTTATCAACACAATGCAGAAATTATAAAAAAAATGCAGAAAATTCTGTTTAACATTAGGAATCTAACATAAAAGTGCATACATCAAATTAAAAATTCAGTTTGACAGTGGATAGACATGACTAAACTTCATCAGAAACAAATTACACACCTCAAAAAGGTCTAACAGGTTTACTAATGAGCCACTCCACATGTAAAGATAAATTGGACTTATGTCATCTGATCTGAATGCATCTGCATATGAAACCCATCCAAATGAGGGGTACAACACAGCTGCACTGTTAAAGGATGAGATTATGCAATGAATGTTGTTATAATTTATTTAATCACAAACAACAAAGCAGCAGCATCATCAACAACAACAACAGCAACGACATCAACAACAGCAATAATAATAATAATAATAATAATAATAATCATTGCTGCACAAGAATAAACCGAGGGTTGAGAACCAGAAGATTGTATGTGACATTTTGGGAGAAATGGAGATATAGCTTTTGCTAAGCTCTTTCTGCTGCCAAAAGGACACAAGTGATTTCCTAATACTTGTAGAGTTATTCAGTAGAAAACAAAAGACTTAGCACTAAAAGTGATCAGCCAGTTGGTCCCAAAAAGGTGTAACAGCACTTACACCACTTTACTATTGAAAAATGTTTCAGTGTCCGGTTCGTTTGACCCTCAGTCCGGTTCGTTTGACCCTCAGAGCCCGGTTCGTTTGACCCTCAGTGTCCGGTTCATTTGACCCTCAGAGTCCGGTTCGTTTGACCCTCAGTGTCCGGTTCGTTTGACCCTCAGAGTCCGGTTCGTTTGACCCTCAGTGTCCGGTTCATTTGACCCTCAGAGTCCGGTTCGTTTGACCCTCAGTGTCCGGTTCGTTTGACCCTCAGTGTCCGGTTCATTTGACCCTCAGAGTCCGGTTCGTTTGACCCTCAGTGTCCGGTTCGTTTGACCCTCAGACTGCGGTTCATTTGACCCTCAGAGCCGGTTTCGTTTGACCCTCAGAGTCCGGTTCGTTTGACCCTCAGTGTCTGGTTCATTTGACCCTCAGAGTCCGGTTCGTTTGACCCTCAGAGTCTGGTTCGTTTGACCCTCAGACTGCGGTTCATTTGACCCTCAGACTGCGGTTCATTTGACCCTCAGAGCCGGTTTCGTTTGACCCTCAGAGTCCGGTTCGTTTGACCCTCAGTGTCCGGTTCGTTTGACCCTCAGAGTCAGGTTCGTTTGACCCTCAGTGTCCGGTTCATTTTACCCTCAGTGTCCGGTTCGTTTGACCCTCAGTGTCCGGTTCGTTTGACCCTCAGAGTCCGGTTCGTTTGACCCTGAGATCCCGGTTCGTTTGACCCTCAGTGTCCGGTTCGTTTGACCCTCAGAGTCCGGTTCTTTTGACCCTCAGAGTCCGGTTCGTTTGACCCTCAGAGTCTGGTTTGTTTGACCCCCAGTGTCCGGTTCATTTTACCCTCAGTGTCCGGTTCGTTTGACCCTCAGTGTCCGGTTCATTTTACCCTCAGTGTCCGGTTCGTTTGACCCTCAGAGTCCGGTTCTTTTGACCCTCAGAGTCCGGTTCTTTTGACCCTCAGAGTCCGGTTCGTTTGACCCTCAGAGTCTGGTTCGTTTGACCCTCAGTGTCCGGTTCATTTTACCCTCAGTGTCCGGTTCGTTTGACCCTCAGTGTCCGGTTCATTTTACCCTCAGTGTCCGGTTCGTTTGACCCTCAGTGTCCGGTTCATTTTACCCTCAGTGTCCGGTTCATTTTACCCTCAGAGTCAGGTTCGTTTGACCCTCAGTGTCCGGTTCATTTTACCCTCAGTGTCCGGTTCGTTTGACCCTCAGAGTCCGGTTCTTTTGACCCTCAGAGTCCGGTTCGTTTGACCCTCAGAGTCCGGTTCTTTTGACCCTCAGAGTCCGGTTCTTTTGACCCTCAGAGTCAGGTTCGTTTGACCCTCAGTGTCCGGTTCGTTTGACTAGAGTGAGCGCTCCATGCCGTGCTCGTATGCCGTTCGTTTATCCAGCTCTGGCCCGGTTGGAAGAGGGGGCCACGGCACAGTTCGTTTGAACAGATGAAGCTTTGTGTGCACTTCTGTCATCATTACGACCACAAACATATTCTATGACTAATACTACTACACTCTCAGAACAGAAAGTACATAATTGTACTTTTAGAGGTACAATGGCTTGTCACTGGGGCTGTACCCCCTTGGCATAGGGTTTCTACCCTTGTGATTTGTACCTTAAGAGACCAGTTTTGTACCTGTGGTGGCAATTTTGTATCTTTATTTAACGGTAAAAAAAATGGAGCCTTCAAAAAGGGTACAAAATTGGCTTCGACAGGGTACAATCCTTGATATGACACATATATATATATATATATATATATATATATATATATATCGGCGATACCTGCGCCCCACCGCCGGTCTCGAGTCCCACGTAGGAGATGGAAGGATATAAAACTGGAGCGACGATAGTGAAGGACGAGAGAGGACCAGGCCTGGGCCTTATTTTATGTTTTGGTTTTTAATTGAGCGCACCAGTCATCCGTGAGGGGCTGGTGCGCTGTTTTGTGTTTATTTGGAATTATTAAAGTTTAATTTCAATTGTGCGCCTCCTTCTTCCCAATGATTAGGAAGTTAATATTATTACACACACACACACACACACACACACACATATATATATATATAATTTACACACACACACGCTGAATTAAAATCCGAATTAATTCAATCCTTTCCATTTTCAAATTTTACATTCAATTTTCAACAATGTCTAACTGTGACATAATTTTCAGACAGATGTATAAATTTCAACATTTATTAAACAAATGGGCAAACTGGCAACTTTAAAGCATATACCAGACGTGTAGAGGTTAATTAGTTACATTCATTAAGTGTTGCACAGAAACATAAAATAGTTCATAAAACAAAATCAGTGGCAAATAGTTTTTCAAGACGGTGAATCTGCAGCGGCGAGACACACAATTCAACACGCTGTTATGAGTCAGAAAACAAATTTGCTATTAGCGCATAATGAAATGCCGCACTCAATGCGTTCAAAAACAAATATATTTACCATTTGATGAATTCTCTCATTTGAGTAGAAAACCTACCGAATGTAAAGTAATTGCTTCAGTCTTCGGCGCCACACTCCAGTAACGTTAAATCCAGGCCTCGCGGGAACAGAGGCGAGAGAGAGGACGTGTCAACGAACAAAAATGAAAGAAACGTAAAGCATAAATGACTTACATTGTAAGCACATTCTAAAAAGTTATTTTACGAGTAATGTTAATCAACTTTTTTGAGGAAACCGAATGATGAGAAACTTTAACGCTTCTGTAACTTACATCTCTGCACCTCACGATCATCATTAAACCTGACAAAAACACTCACAGTTAGTAATTTCTAAATGTGTTCACCACCAATCATATTGTGAGTAAATTTATCAACAAAAATGTTTTTCCAGTGTACTTTCATCAAGGGAAAAGCAATCCATCTTACCGTCTCGGTCGCTCGAGGAAAGAAAGTCATTGCCTCGCGAGTCAGCCGTTACTGAGAGGCGGCGTTTTTTTTTTTTTTTTTGTTCCGCACTTTTAGTGTAAAAGTGAAATTACACCATCACACTTAGAAGAAAAGGTTCAAAAATGAACCTTTTGAGGTTCCTGGAGATTGCAACTGTGGGGAAACCTTAAAGGTAATTTTTTAACCTTTTTGAAAAGGTTCTAATTAGAACCTTCACTTAAAGGTGCATTAATGACCCTCATCAGTTCCTTTATCAACCTTTTTCTAGATAGCAATAACATTATTGTTGTTATTATTATTATTATTATTATTATGATTATTATGATTATACATTACTAATCCCATTTCACTATAAACAAACCAACAAACAAATAAATAAACAATCATCCATAAATATTTATTACAAACAATCTAACAAACACATACATAAACAACAATAAATATCATGCATTTATATACATACACATTAATTTAATAAAACAAATTACAATAATTAGCCATTGTGGGTGGCATATTGGTTTTGGCATTATGATACCCTGACTTTTACTGAAAACTGCACATTATTTTTAGCAAACCTACCTCTACAATGGTTGCCATTTTTTTGATGGACTCCTGGTAAAATTATCTGTTTCTTTGCTGAACCTGCAGCAAATGTCATTTTTTTCTTCAGCATTAATCAAATATGACTTTTATTTTTTAATATGTTTTTAAGCTCATCCTTTGTCATTCTTTTCTCTCAAGAACTGGTTTTTGGTAACAAGGGCTGAAGACAACTTGTGTTCACCTGTTGCATACCTGAAAATAGAGAAAAACATTTTTACTCTTATCATTCTCTAAAATTATAAACTTACTGCATGGAAATTGCCATGTATATGCGCATTTAATCAAACAGACCTTGAATTGTTTTTGATATTTTTACTTTCTCCTGTCAAAGAAAAAAATCATTAAAAACTGGGAATGCAATAAAGTTGCTTTGTAATAACAACCAAATGCATAAATATAAGAAAATGTCAAAGTCAGTAAGTTCTTCCGTACATCCCGTTAAATAATTACAATAGTAAATAATAATAATTAGTAAAGGTGTCTACATATCTTTAAACACATGTAGAATAGTAACTTACTCGTGGTGGCTGTTGTCTTGCTGGCATCTCATTATTTAGGTTTTATTGTAATCTTATACATTTTAGTTCATCCTTCATTCTTTAGGATTTATGCCCTGCACCTGGACTAAGTGTTTGAAAAGCACTTTATATTTTATCCAGCAGGTAATGATCAACCTTGGAGTTTGGATTGCACCTAAAATTCACTGCCAATAGTTTTTCTTGATCTTTGTCCTTGTCTAAAGCAGCTGGACTCTCTCGAGCATCACACTCTTCAAGACTTGATCCTCTACACTGATTCTGATCAGATCTTCACTGTGTCTGAATGAAGGATCACGCACCCTAAGGTCACAAAACGCTGGACTTTTGGTCGTTCCTAGGATAGCAAAGTCCACTAAAGGAGGTAGAGCTTTCTCACATTTGGCTCCCAAACTCTGGAATAGCCTTCCTGATAATGTTCGGGGTTCAGACACACTCTCTCTGTTTAAATCTAGATTAAAGACACATCTCTTTCACCAAGCATTCGAATAATGTATCTTAAATTGTGAGTGTAGTTGCATCTGATCAAATGTGCATTTTTATTCATTAGCATGGGTTAATAATAATAATAATAATAATAATAATAATAATAATAATAATAATAATAATAATAATAATAATAATAATAAGTTTTATTTATATAGCACCTTTCCAGAGCTCAAGTACACTTTACAATAAACAAACAATAATAAAGACAATTGACAAAGAGAGCAGACAGAACAACAATTGTTGAGAGAATTGGAATTGGAGAGAGTTCCACATTTAGGGCCCAAAAACACTGAATGATCTGCCCCCCATAGAAGCAAGGCGATGCCGAGGGACAATGAAGAGGCTGGAACCGGCGGATCGTAAAGAGCGAGTAGGGGTGAAGGGGAGAAGCAGGTTACAGAGGTAGGGGGGAGCAAGACCGTGTAGAGACTTAAAAGTGAGAATGAGAATTTTGAATTTAATACGGTAAGCCACAGGAAGCCAGTGAAGATCATGCAGAATTGGGGAAATATGTGCAGAACGCTTGGTGTGGGTGAGTAGTCTGGCAGCAGAGTTTTGAATATATTGTAATTTGGAAATGGAGCTAGCTGATAGGCCGATGAAAAGTGCATTGCAGTAATCAAGACGTGAGGCGACAAATGCATGGATGACAGTTTCAGCATCTGAGATACTGATAAAGGGACAGAGCTGAGCGATACGACGTAGATGAAAGAATGCCAATTTAGTGATGGGATTAATGTGAGAGTGAAAAGATAGAGAGGAATCAAAAATAACACCAAGATTTTTAACAGTACTAGATGGTTTGATAAGAGAGCCGGCGATCTCACAGGTGAAGTTAGTAGGAATTTTATTAGTGAGTGATGAAGGTCCAGTGAAAATAATCTCAGTTTTGTCCATGTTAAATTTTAGAAAATTTGAATGAAGCCAATCTTTTATTTCATGCACACAAGCAGAGATTTTGTCAGTTGTGAAAGATAAAGTTGATGTACAGGTAGTATATAATTGAATAAACTAATTAAGTTAAACTAATTTTAGTTTGTTGGATCAGCAGCTATGCTAATGATGTCTCGATGTGTTTCTCTGTTTCTGCTGGGATCTTCATCCCGTGGTAACTAGGATTTACACAAGCTCCAGTCTGGATCCAGAACACCTGAGAAGAGATGATGCTGACCCTCAGAGGACCCCAGATGATGCTGACCCTGAATCAACAACAGAACTAACAAATATTGCTGCAAGTGTGACTGCATCATAACTATTACTTCTTAATAATATTAATAATGTTTATCGCCTGGCTGACTACGTCTTGTATTAATTTTTTCTAAAAATCCTGTCAAACCTGCACAAACTGACAGTCACCACCATAAGCTACTACTAAATATTGTAGAAACATAATTTTCTGTAAAGTTGCTTTGTAACAATTCGTATTGTAAAAAGCGCTATACAAATAAACTTGAATTGAACTGAACTGAATTAAATTCAAATACTGTACGTTAAATCCGGCTGACAGGACTCTGAACCTCAGCGCTCATCTCGTTATAGATCAAGATAAAGGTTTTTAGGTTGCACTTTATTTTACAGTATGTGTACTAACATGTACTTATAGTGTACTTACAGTGTATTTATCTAAGAAAGTTCTGGTAACACAAGGTAACTACATGGGGTAGGGTTAGGTTTAGGGGTAGGTTCAGGGTTAGTACCTAGTTATTACATAGTTATTGTAATTACTATAATAAGTACATAGTATGTACATGAGGAACAGGACTGTAAAATAAAGTGCTACAGGTTTTCAAACGAAGAATCGGAATATCAGATAGATAGAAATATAGAAAGACTAAATAAAACAAATACCGATGCATCTGTTAGTGGATGCGGTGTGTCACGTGACAATCATGATGCGTTGCCATGGAAACAAGGAGTCAATTAAAATATTTGTAATTTACACGTGAAAGGGTTGATTTTAAAAAAAGAAATATATAGATATATATTTTCTAAGTAAACAACAATAGCCCAAGTTTAGTAAACATTTTTTATTGAGACTATAAAAAAAAATAATTCTGCATCTATTTTTAGGTGTTTTTAGGCTACGCCAGTGCTTTATAGACTCCAGATGAAGTGCTTGATGGTGTGTGGGCACACATTTATATTTACAGCCAAACCAAGAAAAGTTTAATTATCATCAGGAACACCTGCAGCTATCGAGGGACAGTGGTATGAGTGGACCGCCACGAGGTACAGGACCCAATTGTGAGGGGACCAACTCCTCAAGAATGTGTGCCAGGAAAGACTTGAGATTTATCTGACTGAGATTTACACATATATATATATATATATATATATATATATATATATATATATATATATATATATATATATATATATATATATGTATATTACTTAGTCTGCACTCTTGTTCATTATTATTATGATGTTTTAATGTTTAAATACACTTTCTTTGAGTTAATATTGTTCTTACCAAGTGCAGAAAAGAAAAATACAGAGCTATAGAAACATCGTAGTGTTTATCTGTGGCGGAAATAAGTTTTCTCTGCGTGACATAGTTTCTGGTTGTGTGTGAAAAAGGCTAATTAGCATCTTGGAAGAGAGAGCAGGTTAATATAGTCTTACAGAGACACATTTCATTGCATTGGGAGCAGCTCAGTACTGAAGTGAAAGTGATATACAGTCAAGTATGTCTAGTTATATGATGTCTGTGTTTTCTGAGCCCAAGACTCAACTGTTTTCTCCAGTTCTTTCAGATGTGATGGTTGGTGAGACTTTCTTTGGTCTCTCCTTGCTTTAGGACAAAAAGACACAAGTCGTCTTCCAGGCAGATATTTTCTGATGATTGGAAATTTTTCATTATTGCCTTGATGGTAAAAATATTAACTAATATTCACTTGTATGTGAAAATGATATATAATACACGCCAGAGTATTTAAATAAGAATAATTTCCAAGAGAACAAGGGGATAATAAATATTTCGTTTTTTATGTATTTATTGTTATTATTTATTTATTTTTTATTGTTCCAGGGTACACATTTTATTTTAATTTTTTTTTTTCCTTTCTGTTTGTGATATCGATACTTATTTATCACCCATGTGCGGAACGCCACTGAACAGAAAGCAGAAGAAGAAACAAAGGACAGTCATCGTTTCCTGCTCGAACTAGAGGGAGGGGTGAGTCATGTGACGCGCAGCTGGTTTCACTTAGGTCCTGTAAGCAACTGTAAACTTCCTCCCTGCAGCAGTTAATCTATGGTATTATTCGTCGTTTTACAGAAACAAAGCCCATCTCATCATGTCTGGAAGAGGCAAAGGCGGTAAAGGACTCGGGAAAGGAGGCGCTAAGCGTCACCGTAAGGTGCTGCGCGATAACATCCAGGGAATCACCAAACCCGCCATTCGTCGTCTAGCTCGCCGCGGCGGAGTCAAGCGCATCTCCGGTCTGATCTACGAGGAGACCCGCGGTGTGCTGAAGGTGTTCCTGGAGAATGTGATCCGCGACGCCGTCACCTACACCGAGCACGCCAAGAGAAAGACCGTCACCGCCATGGACGTTGTGTACGCGCTCAAACGACAGGGACGCACCTTGTACGGCTTCGGAGGATAAACCACTTCAGATCCGAGAACAAACCCAACGGCTCTTTTAAGAGCCACCCACACTCTCACTTAAAGAGCTCATGGTGCTGTTGTGTGCTTTACATGAGAACTACGTTTACACAGTCGTTACAGATATCAAGTTTAGTGTTGATTATAACGTTGTCGACATACTTTGCACCATTTGTATTTTAACTAAGCCCCAAGGCAGTGCACTGGGTACTTTCATTGAAACATTAAAAACAAAAGCCGATATAATGGCATGATTATTATAATGTAAGTTAAAAGGTAATATCTGATTTAAAACTCCAAAACGTAATTCTATTGACCAGGGCCGGTTTTCAGGGTGAGTGGAGATCCGGGGCTTAGCCCAGAAAAATCCATTAAATATAAAATTTGGAATACAGAAATATGAAATTATGAAGAGCTCATGGTGCTGTTGTGTGCTTTACATGAGAACTACGTTTACACGGTCGTTACAAACAACAAATTTAGTGTTTACAGATAATGATTTACAGATACTTTCCACCATTATTATTTTAACTTTGTCTTAAAGCAGTGCATTGGGTACTTTTAATTGAAACAAAAAAATAAAAGCTGATATTATAGCATGCTTATTATAATCCGTTTAAGTTAAAAGTTGTATCTGATTTAAGGCTCAACAATGTAATTATATTGATGTTGAAGAATCCGAGAAGAAGATAAAGACGAATGTTTCTGTCTCGAAGGGACTTTTTACTAAGCATTTCTGTAAACTGTATAACAGGGCTCCAGGTTATCAAGTCATGTCACCTTTATTTATATCTATTTCATCTTTACAGTACTAAATATGAATATAGTCAATAATGCAAAACAACAATAGTAAACGCTCAACGTTAAGTTAAACGATCGATGCTTTATGGGTATTTTTTTCTCTTTGATTCCCTTAATGATTTTATAATGATTTCAAATTAAACGTGTGCCTGATATTTATCTGAAACATTTTTTGTCAAAATATTACTATAAAAATAGCGGGAAATGAAACAATGGAAACCCAGTCGGGTGGGTGTCGTTCAAACATGGAGTGATGGGTGGAGCTATAATTTAAGGTCCCGTGATTGGCTCTGGTTCCAGTTCAGTAACGCCTTGAATGATCCAATTAAATACAAGTTTATGGGTCTGACCAATGATAATATGGATTCACGAGGTCCCACAGAATTAGCATAGACGAGTGAATAAATAGCCCTGAATGAGTTCAGTCCGCTACTGATTTCTGAGAGATTGAATCGGAAACATCATCATGCCTGAACCAGCGAAGTCCGCGCCGAAGAAAGGCTCCAAGAAGGCCGTCACCAAGACCGCCGCGAAAGGAGGAAAGAAGCGCAGAAAGTCCAGGAAGGAGAGCTACGCCATCTACGTGTACAAAGTGCTGAAGCAGGTTCATCCTGACACCGGGATCTCTTCGAAGGCGATGGGCATCATGAACTCTTTCGTCAACGACATCTTCGAGCGCATCGCCGGTGAGTCGTCTCGTCTCGCTCACTACAACAAGCGCTCCACCATCACTTCCCGAGAGATCCAGACCGCCGTGCGTCTGCTGCTGCCCGGGGAGCTGGCCAAACACGCCGTGTCCGAGGGCACCAAGGCCGTCACCAAGTACACCAGCTCCAAGTAGAGCAGTCCGACCCCGAGACACACCCCAAAGGCTCTTTTAAGAGCCACCCATCCACTCACTCGAAGAGCTATTTGTTGTTTAACTTATTCATAAATTATGTGAAGAAGATTAAAACCATGTAACATTTATTTAAATTTAGATGATGTGTTTATCTATTTTTAATAATTTTGACCACAGTTGTCCCGAGAAATTTTTTCCTTCCCTTCAACAGTTATTTCTAAAGGGATAGACGCTCCAGAGGAGTCACTGATTCAACTATGTTTGCACTGGTAGTGACGCTGATCATCATGAAGTTTCCTCCATAAATCTTGAAGTCTAATCTCAATAAATCCACCGTGGGAGACTGGGTAATAGAAAAGTTCCTGGATGAAAAGCGGAGGATAACAATTGTATCTTTTACAAGATACTTTTGGATGTACTTTTGGTGTGTGATGAGCAAACCAGCCGAGTGGATGTACTTTTGGTGTTATTTTAATATTGGTTTAAAAAAAAAAAACCTACAGTCATTACATTTCCATTTGATTTGTACGAATTAACATACCACACTTACTATTCTAATTTGCATTTATTTAAAGTGGGCTTTGTGTGTTTTAAGTGCAACTTACAAATCCTTCATTCTCTTCTCCCATCTTGATCTTCAGAGAAGGAAACCGTGTTACCACAATAGACTGGAAGTTGAAGTCGGCTGCGTGCCGCCATCTTGTAGCAGAACTTCACTTGCGTTAGCATTCCCATTGACTCCCATTCATTTTGGCGTCAATTTGACAGCGTATAACTTTACATCTGAGGCGTTTAAAGACTCCGTTTGTCCATTATTTATTTCTAAAGATACACGACAATGTATAAAGGGCTCCATTGCCTTCTATGTTACAATATGGCCCCGTAGAAACAGTTTTTGTAAAAAATAGGCTAACGATTGCATCATAACCACTCGACTCTCTGTCGCATTACCGTACAGACAGGAGGAGAAGCTCACAGGCAATTAACTTAATATGGCGTACTGGCGTTACATTTTAAAATACTATACAAAATAATTAATCAGAATACTTACTCCTGCTCACTCACGCCAAAGAACTCCCCGCTCAAGCTCGCCGTCTCTGCAAGATTAACGATGGACGCACGCACAGCCACTAGAAGATTTACATCTGTCAGACAGGTTGCTGACGTCGTCAAGCTTAGTTTGAGTCTGCGTGTCTGAAAGGAAGTGCTAAAAAACGCTAAAAATGGGCTTCAATTGTCTCAGTTGAGTTCCAATGGGGTCGCTGTGTCCATTTCTTTTACTGTCTATGGGGTTTGAATCTAAAGTGTGCAGAGTGGGCCGTTGCCATCTTGGAAGCACGTAACCGCGTGACTCTCCCGGATAATCGAAAATGGGCAAAAAGGCGGGAGCTGATTGCTGAAGCCACGCCCACCTAGCGCGACTGCATTATCAGCAGCGGCAATCCACCTGTCACTCAAGTGGCCACGCCCTTAATTATGTTTAATTAAAATAATTAAACCTAAGGTATGGTTCGGGGAACACGTCTAGAAATGGTCTACCTTTAGATAAGTTATACGTTAGGAGTCTTTGTAGCGACTCTAAGAGACAACGTTATCGAGAAACGCAGCTCTGAAATTATCCTACAGCAGCAGAGTCTTGGTCTGGGTTTCTCATAACGTTGTCTCTTTGCACGCTACAAAGACTCTTAATATAACTGTAAGGTCACAATTATTTTGCCAAATAAGACATGTTCCTGGATCAACATTACTGTCCAGAAATATAGACTTAACCTAAACTTACCCATAATTTATTTCTAAAACCAGTGGGAAATGATAGCTGATTAACAACGGTGTAGAAGAACCTAACTCTCGTAATAATGGGGTGGCCGCCATGTAGGGTTGCCACACGTCCCTTAAAATACAGAATCGTCCCGTATTTGAGAATAAAATAGCGCCTCCCATTTTGAATCAATAAGGGACAGGGTTTGTCCAGATAATACTTGCTGCCATCGGTGGATTGATTGGTTTGTTTCAGGTTCACAGCCAATCAGAGTCAGAGGAGGGCGGGTCTCTTGACAGAGAGTCGATTTGAAAGAATGGCGGAGGCTGCTCCAGATACCCCCCTACTGATTTTATTATTATTTTTTTAACTTGAATAAAGTTACTTGTAAACAAATGCAGTTAAAAAGCACATTTTTGATTATTTTTTTTTTTCATCCCTGTATATATATCCATTAAGTTAAATTTGAGAATAAATCTTTTTTTTTTTTTTTTTTTTTTTTTTTATAAAGAAACTCCCTATATCTTTACTTATTTTCATGGGTTGGCACTGCTCTCTTCCCTGCCTTCAAAAGAAACACTTATGTGTGTCCAGTGTTAATTTTGACAGCGAATTCGGATTTAGTCTTAGTCTTAGTCTTTTGAATAACACACCATTTAGTTTTAGTCACATTTTAGTCATCTGAAATGTTTTAGTCTTAGTCTAGTTTTAGTCGACTAAATATCATAAGAGTTTTAGTCTTAGTCTAGTCTTAAGTCTTTTAGTCTTAGTCTAGTTTTTTTTTTTTAGTAGAACAAAGTCAACTTAGTTGACTTGACTAAATGTTTCCATCAGTCTGTTATGGAATGGTATTTATAAAATAAACATAAGGCCTGCTCTCAATGAAAAATATACATGCTCTCTGAAAAAGATATGCATTCGTCCTGAATGATATGCAATGCATATGACATTCTTTCAAGATGAAGTACAATATTATTGAAATAGACAACCACATATATTATATTTGTATTGTTTGTTCATTAAATTTCTTTATTTGTGCTATTTACACAAAGTATATTTATTGTATATATATTTACACATTTTTTTTAAGTTTGTTTTTGTTCATTTAAAATAGCACTGCATAGTCTTCACTGTAAAATAAAATACACAATCAAACCAAAATGTATTCAGACACCTTCAACGTTTCTTACAATATCACAGTTTATTTGCCTGTAGTTTAGAAATTGGTAATAAAATATGACAATAACTCAGGATTAAACTGTGTAAGAACAACAAATTCATCTTGATAATGTCAGATGCAATGCTTAATTTGGTACAGTCTGTGGTGTGAAAAGGTTGCATTAGCAATTAAAGAAAGAAAAACTTAAGCAAAACATGGTCAGGTCCCTATTATTTTTATTTTTTAGTCACTAGTAAAACAATATAATCTATTCTATCTGATTTTTTGATTGACTTTGGATAAATTCTTGTTAAAACTACAAAGTAATTTAATCAAGAGCAGTGAGTGATTTACTTTCATTTTCATACAGTAAAGACACTGACAGCAGAGCTAGTAACTTAGGCGCGGTCACTTTAAGAGACAAATGCATCCATTATAAAAATACGCATCTGATTTCTTTCCAACTCTTTACTTTCACTGAAGACATAACTACAGACTTTTTCGAACACACTTTACAAGACGGGTATTTAGACATATTTAGTATGTATTTGTTGTCGGTACAAAAGCAAGAAGACTTTGAGACGCGTCTCTGCTTGCTCCCTGAACACCAGAACACCGCGCTGCTGAATTGAGCTTTTTCACTTTTCGCTCTTTTTCTTATGTTTATTTAAAATGCGATTTGTATTTGTTCGTTCAGGTGCAGGAGGACGCAAATGTCCTGAAGGAGATCTCGGTTCAGTGTTGCGCGTAACCATCTGCTCAGTTCAGCGTTCCCGCAGCGCGGGGCTGAAGCCAACTTGATGCGTTGAATGCTCGGAGCACGTTATAAAACGTATTCTTAAAATACACATTTCTGTTTTAATAAATGCTCATATTAAAACATAGCATTACACATAAGTAGGTACAAAAATAATCAGTGATACATTTACGACCCCATAAAAATTTGGGTCCAAATGGCATTTCAAAAGGTCGCAGTGTAGTTCCCTGTGTAAACAACTTAACTGTTATGAAAACGTCCTAGAAACTGTGCGAATTTCTGCAAACTCATCTTCGTTCTCTTTTCTGTGTAACTGCTGCTGCGTTTGTTTAGCTGTGGCGCTTGCATTTGCCGCGACTTTTTAAAATGGCTCGGCTGCTTCTGCATAGATCAACCTACCCTCAAAGATTCGCTCTGATTGGATCTCTTCTCCATTCGTTCCTCCCATATATTTTCGTCTAATTTTTATTCGTTGACTAAAGTGTCAGTTATATTTCGTCACGTTTTTCGTCATCATATCTGACTTTTTATTTAGTTTTTATTTAGTTTTCGTCCGTGAAAAAGGTTAGTTGACGAATATTTTTCGTCATAGTCTTCGTCAACGAAATTAACACTGTGTGTGTCTGTTATTCTCAATCTCTCAACACTATATTAGACCAATATGTCAAGTCTACGTAGGAAAAGCAATTATTATACCAGCAAACTCAAAATTGGATTAAAAATTTAACTAGGCTATAAATACTTGGATTATTATATTATTATATAGCTTAGTGTTTATTTACTGATAGACAGTCAAAAAGACAAATTAATCAATATTTTACTCATAAAAAGGTTTAATTATTTATAAAATAATAACACCACAGATCCTCAAGAAACAGTAACACAGTGACAGAAATGTCAGAAATAGCGCATGGATCTGTCACATGATTAAGGAATGGTTTAGCCACCTGACCTTGACCTATGACATTTTAATGATCACAGGTGTTGCTATGCCATTTGTAATAAACCAGGGTTATATGTCATCAGTGTGAAATGGCTCAATCCGTGAATAACCGGAAGCTGTGACTTCAGGTGTGTCTGTAATAGATCAAGTCGTAAGGATTATCCTAATGATAAGTGTGACGGTCACCTGTTTGTAAAATAGACACCGGACTAAAGAACAATCATTAACAACATTACATAAAATGTATATTAAAGAGGATGAAACTAACAACAATAACATTGCTAAGTCAGGGCTGGGCATTAAGCTTTTACATGAGCTTGTCCTAAAAAAAAGTTACTTGTCCGGGGAAAGTTTTTTTTTTTTTTTTTTTTTTTTTTGGCACAAATATAATTTAATTTGAAACAGTCTCATCAGTCTCTATCAGGCATTACTTTAATCTGTATACTTTTGATATTTGCGTTAAATTGATTGCTGTTACACTTTTTAACTTTATAAAGGAAAATATTTTCCTAAACTGATTAAATATAGATGTCTACATTTACGTTGAATTTTTACATTTGATCAATACATTAAATTAGAATAATAAGACATTATGGTTGTTATTATTCAAATTAAATCAGTATCAACAAACTCATAAATGATGTTATTATATTAATGTTTTAATTTTTTGACATACAAAATATGAAATGTTGGATAAATACAATGATTCTTTAAAATATCACAAAGAACAAGTCACTGTCTTAATGAGTGAATCATTGATTCAACCGAATCGGTCAAACGGCTGATTAATTCAATAAATGAAGCAAGTAACTGTTTTTATAAATGGCTCACTGAATCATTGACTCGTTCAAAAATGAATCATTTAGTAACGAAACACTGTTGTGTGTTGCTCTGAGATGCGCGACTGAGGCTTTGAACTATTTTTGTTAGCGAAATGGAGCAACAACCATAATGTGACTAAAATGTAAGTCAGTTAACATTAATTGTTTATTTAACTGAAGATGTATAAAAATCAATATCACATTTGCAATCGAGCTGAAAGTCAGGAAGATATCACACCTGGTTGTGTAATATTGCACATATTATACACATATTATACAGAATATTTATATTTTTTTCTACCGCAGTATGTTTGTTTCTTTGTGTGTGCTGTAGTGTTGATTTCTCTCAACACACACACACACACACACACACCAGTGGGCAGCCATCTATGCCCAGGGAGCAGTTGGGGGTTCGATGCCTTGCTCAGGGGTACCTAAGTTGTGTATTTGCCAGCCCAAGATTCGAACACACAGCCCTAGGGTTAGGAGTCAACCTCTTTAACCACTAGGCCACGACTCCCCATGATGATCTGCTCCAATTCAAAGAAGTGATATGACATACAGCCACGTATGGTGACCCATACTCAGAATTCATGCTCTGCATTTAACACACACACACACACACACACACACACATCCAAGAGGTCACAAAAGACAACATCCAAAGAACTGCAGGCCTCACTTGCCTCCGTTAAGGTCAGTGTTCATGAGTCCACGATAAGAATGAGAGCGGGCAATAATGGTCTGCATGAGATCCAAGACAAAGACTGCTGCTGAGCAAAAAGAACATAAAGGCTCATCTTAGTTTTGCCCGAAATCATCTTGAAGATCCCCAAGACTTTTGGGAAAATACTCTGTGGACTGACGAGACAAAGTTTCACTTTTTGGAAGGTGTGTGTCCTATTACGTCTGGTGTAAAAGTAATACTGCAGAAAAATAACATCATACCAACAGTAAAATATGGTGGTGGTAGCAAGTCCACCTCTGTTTGGCTGAAGAAAAACAAAATGAAGACTTTGGAGTGGCCTAGTCAAAGTCCTCACATGACTCCTATTGAGATGCTGTGGCATGAGCTTAAAAATGTTTGAAAACCCTCCAGTGTGGCTGAATTACAACAATTTTGCATAAATGAGTGGACCAACATTCCTCGCCAGCGCTGTGACAGGCTCATTGCATGTTAATGCAAACACTTGATTGCAGTTGTTGATGCTGGGGTGGCCCACAGTTATCAGGTTTAGGGGTCAAACACTTTTTCACACAGGGCCATGTAGTTTTGGATTCAGTTTTCCCTTAATAATAAAAACCTTAATTTAAAAACTGCATGTTGTGTTCACTTGCACTACTATTCCCACAAGCCTTGTCCCTTCATCACAGTAATTGAACTCCTGTTAATTGCACTCAGGTGTCTTCACTTGATAGTCATTACCCTGCCTATATAATCCGGTCTGTTTCCATTTGTCTGCATTGAGTCCTTACTTTCCATCACCTAGTTTTCTCACGTTTCTTAGTCCTTGAGTTCCTGTTCTTGTTCCTGTTTGTTTGTTTGTTTGTTTGTTTCTGTTTGGACTGAAGTTGGTTACGACCCCGGCTTGTTTTTGACTCTGATTTGGATTACCCATAATAAACCACACTGCACTTGGATTTCCGTCTCCTGTGTTCCCGTATGTGACAGTTCACTTCTCAGTTGTTGTTCTAAACTGATCTTCTTACAGGGGAGATGAGAGAACAAGAGAAAGTTGTTACAGATCATGATAGGTGAGTAGCCTAGATTTACAGGATCGTAACAGGTGCAGCAATCTGTGTTTGGTTGGATTGCCTGAAGGTTTCGGAACACCATTTTTGAAAATATTGTTACCGATGTGGCTCCTGTCTTCACATTCTGTTCCTCATGTGTTGAATTTATTTGACCATTTTGAATCCCTCTCTGGGTTTAAAATTAATTGTCATGTCAACTTCCCCTTGATCACATTTCCCTTTCTGTATCTGTTACATTGGTCCAAAACTTTAAGTACTGGGGATGGATATTTTTCCATCCCTGCAGGAAATTGTCCTCTAATAGTTTTCTAGCCAAAGTATCCACAAGCCATGGTTTACAGTAAAACTCAGACATCTTCATCAGGCCAAAGAGGATGCCTACAGAAATGGGGACATGGTATTGTACAATCAGGCCAGGAACACACTGAACAAAGAGATCAGAGCGGCTAAAAAGACCTACGCTAAAAAGTTGGAAGACCAGTTTACTTCCAACGACTCAACTTCAGTGTGGAGAGGTCTAAGAGCCATCACAAACTACAAGACACCATCCCCTTGCACTGAGGCTAATCAACGACTTGCTAATGACCTGAATGAGTTTATTGTAGATTTGAAACCACCAACACCCATTCTGACCATCTCCCTACACATCCATCAACACCTCCTGCAATCCCCCGTTCCGCACCTCCTGCTCTTCAAATCTGTGAAGATGATGTGCGCCAGGTCTTCAAGAAGAACAAAAGAAGAAAAGCACCAGGCCCAGATGGTGTTACACCAGCCTGTCTGAAAATCTGTGCTGACCAGCTGGCCCCCATCTTTTCACAGATCTTCAACAGATCCCTGGAGTTGTGTGAAGCACCTTCCTGCTTCAAACGCTCCACCATCATCCCCATCCCAAAGAAACCCAAAATTACAGGACTAAATGACTACAGACCTGTGGCTCTAACGTCTGTCGTCATGAAGTCGTTTGAAAAACTGGATCTGGCTTATCTGAAGGACATCACTGGACGCTTACTGGACCCCCTGCAGTTTGCTTACCGAGCAAACAGGTCCGTGGATGATGCAATCAACATGGGATTGCACTTTATCCTGCAACATCTGGACAAAACAGGGACTTATGTGAGGATCCTATTTGTGGACGTTAGTTCGGCTTTCAACACCATCATCCCAACAACCCTTCAGACCAAACTGACCCAGCTCTCTGTTCCTAGCTCTATCTGTCAATGGATCACCAGCTTTCTGACAGATAGGCAACAGTTAGTGAGACTGGGGAAATTCATGTCAAACAGCTGCTCCACCAACACTGGTGCCCCTCAGGGATGTGTTCTCTCCCCTCTGCTCTTCTCCCTGTACACCAACGACTGCACCTCTAAAGACCCCTCTGTCAAGCTCCTGAAGTTTGCAGATGACACTACAGTCAGTGATGAGTCTGCTTACAGACAAGAGGTTGAGTAGCTGGCTGTCTGGTGCGGTCTTAACAACCTGGAGCTTAACACGCTCAAAACAGTGGAGATGATCGTTGACTTTAGGAGAAACCCACCTGCACTTTCCCCACTCACCATCATGAACAGCACTGTGACTGCAGTGGAGTCATTCAGATTCCTGGGAACCACCATCTCCCAGGACCTGAAGTGGGACAATCACATTGACTCCATTGTGAAAAAGGCCCAGCAGAGGATGTAATTCCTTCGCCACTTCCTTCGATCAGTTAAATGTTCCCTACTTATGCTTATAAACGTGCAATACCCTTATATTTTTTTGTTAAGCCTCCATCCTAGAACATTCCTGCATCTCAATCCTATTCCATTACCATTTAAAGCACAATTGTTTATACACTTATGTATTTGCCAATTTGTAATTCTCCTCTCCTTTTTTTTTTTTTTTTTTTGTCTGTGTGTTGTTGTCTCTGTGTACTGGAAGCTTATGTCGCTAAAACAAATTCCTTGTATGCGCAAGCATACTGGCAATAAAGATCTTTCTGATTCTGATTCTGATTTGGAAAATTGGTCTTGTCTTCCTACTTCTCTTCAGGCTCATATATCTGTGATTTAAAATGAATGTTCTCCTGTGTTTTAGTTTCTTTTCTTCAGTGATTCCTCTCGCTCTGGTTGGCAGCTGGAACAAACTTGATGCATGTATTTCATGGAATATATGTTCATGGGAAACATCCTCGTATTAAACTGACTACTTTACACCACAGTACAGGTCTTTCTTTCCCCGACTTTAGACTGTATGCTCAAGCCTTTTCCCTCCACCCTTCATCAGTTTTATTTGATCCTGATGCTTCTGTGTCTTGGAGAGCAATTGAGGAATCTATTGTTTATCGTATAAATTGAAGCGTCTTGTTGTTGTTGTTTTTTTTTTTTTTTTTCTGGGCTCTGCTTGGACAGTGTAAATCTTGGTTTGGTCCCATTGTAGCCCACCTTATCTCCACATAGAGGGATGCTAAAAGAAGTTCACAGGTTACAAAATGGCACTCTCCTGTTTTCCACAATAATAATCTTTTCTCAGGCAGTACTCCACTTCATTGTTCACAATGGACTCATAATAAAGTAAACTCTCTGGCAGATATCTACGATGATAGTGGTTACAATTGTTTTGTTTTCTTTAGGAATCCTGTAAGCACTTTTTTTATTGATATTAAGCAGATGTAATTGTTTGTTCAGATTGTTGTTAACAGTGTTCATCATCTGTTTGATTATGTCTTTAATCTATTTTTTCTGTACATTTCTGCCATATGCACATAAACTGACAGTCACCACTGATAAGCTAAATATTATAGAAACTTAATTTACTGTAAAGTTACCCTGCAATGATTTGTATTGTAAAAAGTGTGATGCATATCAACTTGAATTGAATTGTGTTCTTAATATGAAAGCTTTGCTAAAAATATATCCTATTTTAATATTGTAAACTTTCATCTGAATACATTAAGTGTTTAATGAATAGTGTTGATCACTTTGTTTCCAACCTGAAAATATTGTGATTTGTTTTGCATTCAGTTTTCAGTTAAATATGTCACAATATCAAATTTGATATTTTATGAGGATTTATATTTGTTGTTTTTGTTTCTGCAGGACAGTACAGAAAGGTCACAAGTGAGAGAGAGAGGAGGGACAGTGTTTGAAAGGACCTGGAGCTGGGACTGTTTCAAGGATCGACCGAAGCACAACCACACTATGTGCACGAGGCTATTGCTTCCAACCTTTTAGAGTCCCCTTCAGTAGAAATCACATTCTCCCTTCCACACTGAAGAAAAAAGACACAGTCTGGGTTAGAAATGTCCTCAGTGTGTCCCCTTTAACACTGGACTCTAGGAATCCTCATTCATCATTCAACGTTAATCCAAGGTCTCCAGAACGGCCATAATTCACCTGTGATGAAGGTAAAACGGTGAAACAACGTCACAATATCACCGTTGATCCAATTTGCTAAATCGAAAGGTAATTCTACGTTGAATCAACCCTGGTATCTGACGTTGTTTCAAGGTTGAAATGTCGACCGGGGTCTTTCTTACAACTCACTTTACCCAGATAGCAAACAGTCATTGAAACTATGCTGAATCAACATCCCGTTGTCAACATTAAGTCATTGAATCAACATCAAACTCTGATGTTGATTCAACATCATTTTGCACCCTGATTTAATATTGAAACAATGTTGAAATTTTGTCCATAGATCAACGGAATTTCAATGGTATTTCAATTAGAAGGAATATTGAAACAATGTTGAAATTTCAACTGAACTAAGGATCAACGTGATTTCAATGGAATTTCAATCGTTTTTAAATGTTTTTTTTTTTTTTAAATGTAATGCCATAAATTAAATAGCCTGCTTTATCTACAGCCAGGATGTTAAAAATTAATGGAACATTTAAAATCTTGTATAAAACACAGAACACACCACATTTATTAGCCTCTCTACTCTTTATTTACACTTCATTGTCATCTGATGCCTGCATAAGTTGTCGTCCAGTCCCTCCTGCCCGGTCTGGCGCATAGCGCAGCCACTTTTGGGTGAAAATTGGGTGATGGTAGCTGTCCCCATCTGCTGAGTAAGAACATCTAAAACAGAAGATAAAATCACAATGCAAAACAAATATAGCATTTAAGTTAAACAGAACATATATTTGAACAAATTCAGTAGCCTAGGCCTATGATTTTTTAATAAGAAGGCAATAAGTCATCGTGTTGTAGGCTAGATCATATTTCCCCTATATTCAAAGCACTTTTCAAAACTGCCTGTTCATGGATGTATTCGAATTAAAGGGAGGCAAAAAGGATTAGCTTGCAGTGACCTCTTTCATAAGGAAAATGTATGAGGTCAATTGACTCTTGAAATTGAAATTGAAATTTTTATGTTTATTATTTCATTGGTTCAGAAGTAGTTGTTAACTCCACAAATTTAATATAAATAACTGGATACTAATTACATAGTTAATGTAGATTAGAGTTACCATAGACAAAAGATGTTTTGACAAAATAATCATAGACAAAAACCGTTGCATTCAGTTTTTGATGAGGTTTTGGGCTGGAAAACCAATTGCAAGTGGTGCAAGTTGTTTGCAGAAATAAAATAAAATGATGTCAAGAATGTTGTTTTGCTTACTTGGTGTGCAATAATAATCTCTGTTAAAAACAGCAATTAAAATTCACAATCATACAGTGTGACTGTACTTTATACATATGTACTCAGGTAACCAATCTGTTATTAAAAATATAAAAACAAAGAATATAAACAAGATAAAATATACAAATTAAATATACAGTGGTTTATTCTTTTCAGCTACAGTTGATGTAATAGTAGCATTCAAGAAATAAATGTAAAATATAAAAAGCGAAATACACTTTAATGTAGGCATATAAAATATACAATTCTCATTAAAGCTAATGAATTACGCCCCATTAACTGGACTCCCCCGGCCTCTCAGATCACCATTAATGTTAAAGGGATTTTAATGCTAAAATATGCTATTTTTTTTATGCTGCACTTTCTTCCTATATTGAATATCAAGCTACAATATATCTGTTTGTCAGCTCAAATGTTTCAGTGGTAGAACTTTTGCCTAGCGTGTCAGAGGTCCGGGTTTGGGTATTAAAATGAAGTACAATAGTTGTGCAAGTACAATGCTGTATCACTTGCAACGCAAAAATCCAAAAGCAAATGAAAGCCGATGAGTACAACTGATGAGTAGTTTACACTTTAGATTAGGGGGTGCAGAAAGCTTAGTAAATTATTTATAATGTTTATTGAGATAATAGTACAATGTTGACATTTCAAAGATTTATAAGTGATTAATAATATATTAACTAGTAACTATTAACCATTAAGGATTTTGTTTGATTCAGTTGTTTACTGAAGGCCCTGACTGAAACCCCAGGGTACTCAGGGTACTCACTGTCTGACAGCAGGTTCACTCAGACTCTGCTCATCATCACTGAAGAGTCCAGGAACAAAACAAGCCATCTGACACAGAGACAACAATATTTACTCTGCAGTTCCAGGTTCATTAGAAGGAAACAAGATAAAGCAGAGGTAAAATGCAGATAAAAGACAGAATAATATATATAACAACAATAATAACATATGTAATATACAAATTCTACTACTAACAATATAATCTTAAAATAACAGAATCTATATTTTTAATTTTAGGTTGAGTGTGACTTACGTTTTGATGTCAGGAACTTCTTAAAATTGGTGAAATATATTCTGAAAAAGGCATATTAATGTATTTCATGAGCTTCTTTCATGAGTATTTCATGAGCTTCTTTCACGAGTTCACCTGTATTTCTAAGTCAGTATCTCCCTTCAGCCACATTTACTTTTTTATTTGTTTTTGTCGTCATGTGTTTAATGTGAAATTTTAATTTTAATTATATTTTTTTTATTTAATCTGAGATGCTGCTTAGTCCGCGCGCAGATGTGGAGGCGTGGCTTTGTAGGTAGATGTTGGAGGGAAGTTCAGTGATTGGTTTAAAATCTTACAAGGTCTAAACCAATGGGCGACTGGCACGCTCTTTTAAAAAACAGAACAACGAACATCGTAAGGGTATTATTTCTCTTTTGTAAAGCTGAAGTATCTTGAAATTGAAGATGAGTGGAAGAGGAAAAACCGGTGGCAAAGCGAGAGCGAAGGCCAAGACTCGCTCCTCCAGGGCAGGGCTGCAGTTCCCCGTCGGTCGTGTTCACAGACTTCTCCGCAAAGGGAACTACGCAGAGCGCGTCGGTGCCGGAGCTCCCGTCTATCTGGCGGCTGTGCTCGAGTATCTGACCGCTGAGATCCTGGAGTTGGCTGGAAACGCCGCGAGAGACAACAAGAAGACCCGCATCATTCCCCGTCACCTGCAGCTGGCGGTGCGCAATGACGAGGAGCTCAACAAACTCCTGGGTCGAGTGACCATCGCTCAGGGCGGCGTGCTGCCCAACATCCAGGCCGTGCTGCTGCCCAAGAAGACCGAGAAACCCGCCAAAGCCAAGTAAACAGAGTCCGCTCTGCTTCTCCAACACAAAGGCTCTTTTAAGAGCCACACACTTCATCTGACAGAGAGCAATTTACTTTCCCTTTCTTTCATGATACACCATGCATACGATTGAAGGAGAAAATGAACTAAATTAACGCACTTTTATTAATGATAAATCATTTGGAAACTCTGCCTTATAATAATTATCAGTGTAACAAATTGCTTTAGTGTTGTGTCAAAGGTTCTGGAAAGAATCGTATCAGGTGTTTATCTTGATAACAGTCAAGTTTGGCTTGAAGTCTCCGAAAGAAGGTGTAGAACTGTATAAAAGACAAAACTGATTTATTGATGTTTTTGATAGTTATTCAAATTATGTACTCAGCAGAGTCATTTAAAGTAATGGAGTGCAGAAGAGAGTCTACTTTCACCAGTACTTTTTTAATGTGTGTGTGAATTGATTTCTGGAAAATGTAAGTGACTGTAAGACTGGATGTATGATTAATGAAACCGTAGTCAATCACTGTATGTCTGCTGATGATCTAGTAGTGTTGGTTTAAAACAGCTGCTAAATATACGATTTCATTGTGGGATTAGATATGATGTGGAATAAAATATGAGAAAAAATTGTAGTCGTGAAAGAACTTCGAGATCTTAATAGCCCAGATTTATTTATTTATCAGGGCAGACATTAAATTTGTGTGGTAAAAATAATACATAAATAAATTAAATGTTAATTATAATGAATGATTGAACGATTCGTAAAGTACTAAACAGAACAAAGCATTTTGAGCGGGAAACACAAACAGCCACGTTTGAAAACAGAAGTTGCACAGTCATTGGCTAGCAGTCATGTGCAGGCGTCACATATCAGCCAATCACAAGTCTCTGCACCCTAATGACGCCGTAAGCTCGTGACCGTATGACGCTTTAAAAGAAGACGCATGAGCCCGAGAAGCATTTTCTACGTGTTTAGAACGGAGAGAGAAGTTGATCGCAGCGATGGCAAGAACCAAGCAGACCGCTCGTAAATCCACTGGTGGCAAAGCCCCGAGGAAGCAGCTCGCCACTAAAGCCGCCCGGAAGAGCGCCCCAGCCACCGGCGGCGTCAAGAAGCCCCACCGTTACAGGCCCGGGACCGTGGCTCTCCGAGAGATCCGCCGCTATCAGAAGTCCACCGAGCTGCTGATCCGCAAACTGCCTTTCCAGCGTCTGGTGCGAGAGATCGCTCAGGATTTCAAGACGGACCTGCGTTTCCAGAGCTCCGCTGTCATGGCCCTGCAGGAGTCCAGCGAGGCTTATCTGGTCGGTCTGTTCGAGGACACCAACCTGTGCGCCATCCACGCCAAGAGAGTCACCATCATGCCCAAAGACATCCAGCTGGCCCGCCGCATCCGCGGAGAGCGCGCTTAAACCCGCCGCTGACAAACACCCCAAAGGCTCTTTTAAGAGCCACCGACCCCGCACTGAACGAGACCGTTTCCACCGTAATGATGCTTCTAACAAATAGCGTAATCTGGTTTATTTGGGGGTTTCCCTTGAGTACTAAAACGTATTTACTAAGTTTAAGTACATGCAGACATTCAAATGAGAAGTTTAGCAGCAAATTAATCAGACATAACTTTCGAACATGAAAAATATACCGAGGTGACCTCATAACGTTAGCTTGCTACGGCAATGATTATAACAAGTGTATACATATATATATATATTTTTTTTTTTCTAGCCAACTACCTTGCTACATGTATGGTAATTAAATGGCTATAAATGTTATGTGACATAATTGTTTTCCAGCGGTTTTATGGACCTATTTGTGCATTGAAAAAAAAAAAAATTGATATGAGGAGGAATATACTTTTCGGTAAGTAATGTATATTTCAACATTGTTCATTCGTCTTTATTTACTATTAGCTAGAAACGATCGATTCGCGTCACATTTACAAGCACCAAAACTTATTGCTTGAATTTTGTGCAAGCAAAGTATCCTGCACTCTCTTGTCTGCTGGCCTCCATGTCTTCTTTGCTTAGTAGAATATGATGCATTTTGAAATTTGTTTTTTTACAAAATACCACAGAAATTCGATGTGGAAAATGCAATATAAAACACCTTTTTTTAAAACTTTTCGTTCAAAAAAAAAAAAAAGTAAGTGCTCTCAAGTGTAAAGTGTACATGTCTAGTATATATATATATATATATATATATATATATATATATATATATATATATATATATATATATATATATATATATATATATATAAATTTGAACAAAAATAGCACTTGCTCTTTTTAAAGAGAAGCTGGGTGGCTCTTAAAAGAGCCTTTGGGGTGTGTCTCGGTGTGGGACTGCTCTACTTGGAGCTGGTGTATTTGGTGACGGCCTTGGTGCCCTCGGACACGGCGTGTTTGGCCAGCTCCCCGGGCAGCAGCAGACGCACGGCGGTCTGGATCTCTCGGGAAGTGATGGTGGAGCGCTTGTTGTAGTGAGCGAGACGAGACGACTCACCGGCGATGCGCTCGAAGATGTCGTTGACGAAAGAGTTCATGATGCCCATCGCCTTCGAAGAGATCCCGGTGTCAGGATGAACCTGCTTCAGCACTTTGTACACGTAGATGGCGTAGCTCTCCTTCCTGGACTTTCTGCGCTTCTTTCCTCCTTTCGCGGCGGTCTTGGTGACGGCCTTCTTAGAGCCTTTCTTCGGCGCGGACTTCGCTGGTTCAGGCATGATGATGTTTCTGATCTAAACTCTCAGAAATCAGTAGCAGACTGAACTCACACAGGGATATTTATTCACTCGTCTATGCTAATTCTGTGGGACATCGTGAATCCGTATTATCATTGGTCAGACCCATAAACTTGTATTTAATTGGATCATTCAAGGCGTTACTGAACTCGAACGAGAGCCAAGCACGGGACCTTAAATTATAGCTCCACCCACCACTCCATGTTTGAACGACACCCACCCGACTGGGTTTCCTTTGTTTAATTTCCCGCTATTTTTATTGTAATATTTTGAGAAAGTAAATAATTTCAGATAAATATCAGGCACACGTTTAATTTGAAACCATTATAAAATTATTAAGTAAATTACGGAGGAAAAATACCCATAAAGCATCAATTGTTTTACTTAACATTGAGCGTTTACTATTGTTCTTTTGCATTATTTACAATTTTCATATTTAATACTGTAAAGATGCTTTGACACAATCGGCCTTGTTACAAACGCTATATAAATAAAGGTGACATGACTTGATAACCTGGAGCTCTGTTGCTATACACTGTATATAGTATACAGTTTACAGAAATAAATAAAAACATTCGCCTTCATATTCTGCTCGAATTCTTCAACGTCAATACAATAGAATTACGTTTTGGAGCTTTAAATCAGATATTACCTTTTAACTTAGATTATAATAATCATGCCATTATATCGGCTTTCATTTTTAATGTTTCATTGAAAGTACCCAGTGCACTGCCTTGGGGCTTAGTTACAATAAAAATGGCGCAAAGTATGTCGACAACATTATAATCAACTAAACTTGATCTGTAACGACTGTGTTAAGGTAGTTCTCATGTAAAGCACACAACAGCACCATGATCTCTTTAAGTGAGAGTGTGGGTGGCTCTTGAAAGAGCCGTTGGGTTTGTTCTCGGATCTGAAGCGGTTTATCCTCCGAAGCCGTACAAGGTGCGTCCCTGTCGTTTGAGCGCGTACACAACGTCCATGGCGGTGACGGTCTTTCTCTTGGCGTGCTCGGTGTAAGTGACGGCGTCGCGGATCACGTTCTCCAGAAACACCTTCAGCACACCGCGGGTCTCCTCGTAGATCAGACCGGAGATGCGCTTGACTCCGCCGCGGCGAGCTAGACGACGAATGGCGGGTTTGGTGATTCCCTGGATGTTATCGCGCAGCACCTTACGATGACGCTTAGCGCCTCCTTTTCCGAGTCCTTTACCGCCTTTGCCTCTTCCAGACATGATAAGATGATCTCTGTTTCAGTCAAGCGACTAATACAAATGTAGATTAACTGCTGCAGAGAGGAATTTTACAGTTGCTTACAGGACCTAACTGAAACCAGGTCCGCGTCACATGACTCACCCTCCCCATCTAGTTCCAGCAGGAAACAATGTGGGTTAACTCTAATTCCTGATCTTACGATGACTGTCCTTTTTTATTTTAAAAATGTTTTATGAAATAAATTTAATGATATATGATAAGAGCACATGAACATAATATTTACATACGTGCTCATTTGACATACGTTTTTAACTAAAGCGATTTGTGTATAGTTTTTTTTTTTCTTCTGTGTGTGTACATCATCCATTTTTAAATGGTTCCGAGGTCACCGTGGCCACGAGATCCAGTCTGTGTCCAGATCAGAGGGTCACTGCAGTCGCCCGGATCCAGTACGTATCCAGACCAGATGGTGGATCAGCACCTAGAAAGGACCTCTACATCCCTGAAAGACAGCGGAGACCAGGACAACTAGAGCCCCAGATACAGATCCCCTGTAAAGACCTTGTCTCAGAGGAGCACCAGGACAAGACCACAGGAAACAGATGATTCTTCTGCACAATCTGACTTTGCTGTAGTGGTGGAAATTATGATTTTTTCTAGTGATTCGTGTATTTTCAGTTCGTTCACCAAAATGATTCGTTCAGAATCGTTCACTGATTCGTTCAGTGACCATTTCTTCGTATTACACAAAATAAGCCAGCAGATAGCAAAAAGTGTATTGTGTTGTTATGTCTTAAGTCAACGAACGTATTCACTTGTTACAAAAACTGATCTGGCTTTATTAAAATGTGTGTATAATCGCATTCAATATATAAAGTCTAATTAAGTTGTTCAAATGAACAAAGCACAAGGTTTTCTTGCCTAAATAGCATTTTAATTGTTTGGTCAGACAGTTTGTTTATTATATATTCACATTCATCAATCGTGGATTAAACGTGGAGTTGCTAAATATCAAAACAAGCGTATGTGCACAATACAGTACCTATAACTGCGCTTTGCATTTTTGCGAGATTGACATGCTAAATGGCAGACTGACCCGGTTTACTCTCATTCATTTCGTTCACGAACGAGATAAGCTATGTACCAGTTCATTTCATTCACGAACGACATGTATCCGTTCATTCAGCTCGTTCACGAATGACATGTGTGCCAGTTCAGTCATTTCATTCACGAACGAGATTTACTAAATCATTCAACTAATGCACGAACGACATGTGCTTTGCCGATTGAGAAACGTGATTGGTAAACTGTTTGCCAGAATATACCCTGACCATCAGGTCAGTCATTTCATTCACGAACGAGATGTATCATTCAACTCGTGCACGAACGACATGTGTGCCAGTTCAGTCATTTCATTCACGAACGCTATGTATCAGCTCATTCAACTCATTCACGAACGACATGACCGACATGGGTACCAGTTCAGTAATTTCGTTCACGAACGATAAGATCTCTAGATCTAGTTCAGACTCCTATGAAACTCGTTCATTGAAGGGCGTATTCGTTCACTACATTCAACAAATCAAATACACTGTCACATCTCATACTCGAAGGCTATTGGCTCGAGGTTGAGTAATTCTTTGACAGGATGAAACAGTTGTGACCCGGTTCACTGAGCTGCGCATGCGCTGCTTATAGCGCCGCGCTGCTGTGGAGGGAGGAACTTCACTGAACGAGAAATATGAGTCAGTTGATTACGTGAACGAGAACGATTCCTTCACCTAAAAGATTCGTTCAAAAAGAACGATTCGTTCACGAACGACACATCACTACTTTGCTGCAGTCTGGAATTGAACTACTGGTTTCGTCTGGTCAGAGGAGAACTGGCCCCCAACTGAGCCTGGTTTCTCCCAAGGTTTTTTTCTCCATTCTGTCACCGATGGAGTTTCGGTTCCTTGCCGCTGTCGCCTCTGGCTTGCTTAGTTGGGGTCACTTCATCTACAGCGATATCATTGACTTGATTGCAAATAAAAACAGACACTATTTCAACTGAACAGAGATGACATAACTGAATTCAATGATGAACTGCCTTTAACTATCATTTTGCATTATTGAGACACTGTTTTCCAAATGAATGTTGTTCAGTGCTTTGACGCAATGTATTTTGTTTAAAGCACTATATAAATAAAGGTGATTGATTGATTGATTTAAAATAAAGACGTAATGTAATAAACTTCTCCTCTTTTATTTATGAGGGGCGTGGGGTTACCGGACCTATATGGAGGACTACAGGTGTGTCACACCACCACTGTCTCACGAAACTGTTGCCAGACAAACCCTAATTGTGTTTTTCATTCTCAGGTTTAAGGCAGCATAGGGCAGCCAAATCTTAAAGGTGTATGCTCTCCTGGACCCTGGATCCTCTGCCACCTTCTGCTCCGAGGATCTTATGTGTCGGCTCAATCTGAAAGGTAGAAAAGCACACATTCTTCTTCGCATAATGAATCAAGAAAAAACTGGTCCAACTCATGTCGTATCTGAAATAGAACTTTCAGCAATAGACAGCAATAACTTCATACCTCTTCCTAAACTCTTTACTCAAAAAAATATATGCCGGTTACCACAAACAGCATTCCCAAGCAGAAAGACTTAGCACAAGGGAAGTATCTAAGTCGAGTCAAACTTCCCAGCATTAATTGAAAGGTGGAGCTTTTGATTGGCACGAATGCTCCAAAGTGCTTAGAACCATGGGAGGTTGTTAATAGTCAAAATGGGGGCCCCTACGCAGTTAGAACCTTATTGGGGTGGGTTGTAAATGGGCCACTGAGAAGTGCTGATGGCAGTGCAGAGAGTGTGACTGTGAATAGGATATCAGTTGCAAGTCTAGAACCGCTTCTGATCTCACAGTATAATCAGGATTTTAGTAGCATCTGAGGAGAAGACTGAAATGTCAGTTGAGGACAGAAGGTTTTTAGAGATAGCCAATGAGGCAGTCTTACAAGATGGACATTACTATCTGAAGTTGCCCTTTAGGAAAACGGATGTCAGCATGCCTAACAATCGCCAAGTTGCAGAACAGCGCCTCCAAACTCTGCAAACTTCTGCAAAGAACCTATAGGAATTATGGCTGACATTAAGTCAGTGTTCCATCAGGTGGGAGTAGAGAAATCAGTTGTGGACTACTTGTGCTTCCTGTGGTGGCCACAGGGTGACACCAATCAAACCCCAAAGGAATTCCATATGCTTGTGCACATATTCGGTGCAGTGTTCTCCCCAAGTTGTGCAAGTTTTGCATTACGGAAAACTGCAGATGACAATGAAAGCTGTTTTCCCCTGCACGTAGCTGAAACAATCAGGCACAACTTTTATGTGGAGGATTGTGTTAAATCCAGCTAGTAAAAGACCTCACCACACTATGCTACAAAGGTGGATTCCAGCTCACTCAATGGGTCAGCAATAATCGGGCAATTCTAGCATCCATTCCAAAAGAAAAATGGGCAAAATAAATCAAAACACTAGATCTTGACAAAGACAGCCTGCTAATCAAAAGAGCCCTAGGACTGCAGTGGTGCGTGGACTCTGACCATTTCCAGTTTAACATCAATTTAAGCCAGAGGCCACATACCCGCAGAGGCATACTTTCTGTTGTAAGTTCCTTTGATCCCCTCGGGTTTCTTGCTCCTCTCATTCTCCCAGCCAAGCAGTTGCTACAAGAGCTCTGCAAGAGAGGCTTTGGATGAGACGTACCTTTGCCCCAAGCTGTAGTAGACAGGTGGGAAGGATGGACAAACAATTTATAAAGAATAAAAAGCTTTAGTGTTGCAAGTTGGCTATGGGACAACAAAGTGTGCAGAACTACACTACTTTGCTGACACCAGTGAGAATGGCTATGGCTCAATACGCTACATAAGACAAGCTAATGAACTTCCTTTAAAGAGCATCACAGTACCACGTCTGGAGTTGGCCGCTGCAGCATTGTTGGTAAAGGTGGACAAAATGCTAAGGAGAGAACTACATAAGCTCTCTGTTTTCTGGACTGACAGTCAAACCGTACTTAAGTACGAATAAGGCTTTATTAGATAAATCTAAGACATATAAACTAATCTAACACATAAACGCACGCACACACACATTCACACAAGTTGCAGGAAGGTCGAAAGTTAGGGAAAGATGAGTTTAAGAGAATGGAAATATGGAATTCCAAGTTTACAGCAATACCTTAAATTGCATAGACATGAACAACCATCAATCACATAATTAGCGCTCGCATTGAGTTCCTCAATGGGGTTAAAATTATATTAGATACACCAGCACAACAAATATCTGGGAATACGTTGCCTTCGTTTGCTGTGAAAGGGACTCCAGTTGAAAGGGGTATACCGGTGTCGCTGATTGGCTTGAAGTTCAGTAGTGGCTGAAGTGACGTCTTGGGGAGCCCGTGCTTGGGCGTTGGCTGAAGCTGGAGTTGTGTGGCTGGTTGGAGTTCAAACGTGCAGACGAGGTCGACATTACAAAACTTAACTCAGAACACGAAACTGTCAAACGGAAAAGAAAAGAAATAAAGTTTGACGAGACTAGGTTGTGTTCCTTCTCATTGTAGCATAGTAGCAGCAGGCAGGCACGCTGGAACCGCGCTCAAAGAACAATGATGACTAACCGCATGGCTAGATGCTACAAGCTAAAGCTAGGTAGCAAAGCTACAAGCTAAAAGCTAAGAGCAGGCATGACTAATAGCATGACTGATAGCACGAGCAAGGCTGGAACTAAAAGCAGACTAAAAGCAGACTTTAATCGTGTCCAAAGTATTTAAACTTCCTTGTTGGCCACCCCTCAAATATTGCCTTGACCAATCAGATATGGTCTAGAGTCTGGGGTATAGAGATGCTCACAAGTCTCTGAGCTAGAGTCCAAGTCAAGTCTCAAGTCTCTGAGCTAGAGTCCAAGTCAAGTCTCAAGTCTCTGAGCTAGAGTCCAAGTCAAGTCTCAAGTCTCTTTATTATATTAAGTCTCTGGTTATAATAAATGTTGCATCACGTACAGCGACCCATCCAAGCTGCTTAGAACACTGCATAGCTATATATAAGGAATTCAAAGCATGTAATATGTTATTATGACAACTCTATTTATTAGCATACAATATCAACTTTGATTTTGGTATATGATCAGTGTAAACAGGCTATTGCAACATGACAAAAACACCAAGAATGCTTTACTTTTAAGTTAATATCTGTATTTTGCATTTATGGATTCAGTAATGGCCTTCTGTCTGTCCTGGCTGTATAGCTGCACACCTCTTGTCTGGCTTAAGAATGAACAAAGCTACGCTGACTTATGTTATTCATACAATACCTACTCACAAATAAACATCAAAAACAAAGCCGGCTGCAATGAATTTCTGTGCAAAACAGCTTTTACTACTAACTCTTCCACACAAGAACATTGTTATCACACAAGAACATTTTCATAGAGAACCAAAAATATTTAAAGTAGATAAAATTAGAATAAATAAAATGTCTACATACTATTACTACTGTAAACTTTGCAAATAGGACATCAGCCCCTTCAAGTCAATGAACAATAACAAAGTGGGCTGCAATGAATATCTGTGCAAAACGTCATGGCTCCGCTCCTACCCAATGACAGAGGCACGCAGGTTTTTTTTCTCTGGAGTACTCACGTGAAGGATGCGTGCACAACTAATAACTAATATCATCACGCTATAAAGGGTTGGCCTGCGCTGGGTGCGCCCCTCCCCCTATGACTGTTCTGTCTCGCGGAGGAGCTCATTTGTGTGCATCTGTGTGAAACACGCGCTCTGAAACACGCATAGGAAAAAAGAGCGACAGAAAGAACGGCTCCCCTCCAGCCGTGACTCGGCTCCCATCGTTCATGTTTATGAGCCGTTCAAAAGAATCGGTTCGTTCGCGAACGTCACAACTCTAACAGCGAGCTCATCTGACGTTTACTAAAAATTAACATTGTTCACGAGTCCCGGAGCTCGAGTCCGAGTCGAGTCTGAAGTCTTTCGAGGACGAGTCTCAAGTCGAGTCTGAAGTCACTGTTTGTGCGACTTAAGTCACACTCGAGTCCGAGTCTCAAACTCGAGTCCCCATCTCTGCTTGGGTATCGTAAATCATTTGTTTATCTTACCAAGCATGTGGTTCTTGCCTCACAGGGTCTAATTTTGGACATGATTCCTATAACAAGATTATGATATATTTTACAAATAAATGATTGTCAGGACAATATCAATCATGAAAATTTGATTACATCAATACTAGACATGACTTTGTATCCTATAGTTATCAAAAGACATACACAATAAGTGATTATACATGATAGTCAAATGTGTGGGTTACACGTAAATGAATATGGAGTTAAGCAATGGAACGATTCATTTAGAAGTCTTTTTGAGTTCATTCTGGTCCATATATAATGTTCAACAAGCGGTTTCTTTGCCATTCTCTGGCAAAGGGACTTTTCTGTGAAGACAAAGGTTTAAAGCCCTTCCCCCTTAGGAATTTCAGTCTGGTTCTGCCTGATGGGGGAAGTCAGTGCAAGTATTTAACATGATCTCCTGGGTTTACATGTGATGTCCAGCGTTGCATTTCAATCACGAACAATAAATTTGACAATCTCTTCTTCTAATTAAAATTGTTAATAATTGTTCTATTGGTGTTAATGTTGAAAGCTGTTGTGTGAACAAGTTGGTTGGTTGGTTATCTTGCTTGGTTCTTGTGGCACTAGAACTGATTTATGACTTCCTGAGGAGTTCGGCTCTCGTTTCAATGCACACAGCTCTGATAGACTCTTTAATTTGTCTGGTTCGACTCATTTCTGCTACAGGTGGATGCATGGCCCAGAGTTCTTATGGAAACCTGAGGAAGGCTGGTTAGAGGTGAAGGCATTGGGCTCAGTGTTACAGGATGATCCAGAGGTTAGGAGAAACACTACTGTGTTTACAACAGTGGTGAACACTGAAACTCCCACAGACCAGCTTATTTCATACTTTTCATATTAGATTAGGCTACTTAAAACAGTGGCATGGTACATAAAACTTAAAAAGGACTTGAGACTGAGAATCAAAAAACAAAAGAGCTCTCCATCATATCAAGTTGTCACCCGCTCCCACAGCCAAAAGGTGAGCCTAGAATTGTTAGTTTTTAGGACAAAACCAGGTGGACAACTCCTCACAGTGGAAGAAAAAGTCTTTTCTTACAGGCAGAAAAGTCAGTTATCTCTTATGTTCAGAGGCAAGCATTCTCAGCTGAAATTACAACACTGCAAATGACCCCACCTAAAGTGAAAAGGAGTAGCAGGATCTCTAGGCTTGATCCTGTGCTAGATGAAGGCATCTTAAGAGTAGGTGGCCGGATGCATTAATCTGCCATGCCTGATGAAACCAAACACCCCTGTATCTTGCCCAAAGATTCACACATGTCAATTCTTCTTTTAAGACACATTCATGAACGCTGTGGTCACAGTGGCAGGAACCACATGCTCTCAGAGCTCCGTAAAAAATATTGGATTAGTAAGGCCAACTCTTTAGCATGAAAGGTGCTCTCAAGATGTCTCATGCGTCAACGTTTGAAGGGCAAAGCAGGTGAGCAGAAAATGGCAGATTTGCCTCTAGAAAGAATCCTACCTCACCTCCCTCCCTTTACCAATGTCGGATTGGACTACTTTGGCCCAATTGAAGTGAGGCGAGGAAGAAGCACCATTAAAAGGCATGGAGTTCTGTTTGCATGTATGTCCAGCAGAGCTGTTCATTTGGAAGTAGCATTCTCCTTAGACACTGACTCATGCATTCATGCTTTGAGGAGATTTGTTTGCAGAAGGGGGCAGGTTAAACACATCAGATCTGACAATGGAACGAACCTGGTGGGTGCTCAGGTGGAGCTCAAGAAATCTCTGATGATGCTGGACAAGTCAAAGATGCAGGATGCCCTGCTTCCTGATGGAATCGAATGGAGTTTCAACCCACCAGCAGCATCACACCATGGTGGAGTCTGAGAAAGGCTTATAAGATCTGTTCGTTACGTGCTGAACTCCACACTCCATCAACAGTCCATCGATGATGAGGGTCTTCAAACTCTATTTTGTGAGGTAGAGGCTATTCTAAACAACCGTCCGCTCTCCACAGTGTCCTCAGACCCATCCGACCTGGAACCGCTGACCCCAAACCACATCCTCCTCCTAAAAACCTAGCCCATTATGCCTCCTGGAATCTTCCTGAAATCAGACATTTATGCTAGACACCGCTGGAAACAGGTTCAGTACATGGCAGATCTTTTCTGGCATAGATGGACCAAAGAATACCTTCTTCTACTCCAGGAAAGGCAAAAATGGACTGTAGTGAAGAAGAACCTGAATGTTGGAGATCTTGTTCTAGTGGTTGACCCCACTGCTCTTAGAGGATCATGGCCATTAGGAAGAGTTCTAGAGACCAAGCCTGATCTAAAGGGGCTGGTCTGATCCGTGAAGCTCCAGACACAGACTTCGATCCTTGATAGGCCCATTACCAAGCTGTGCCCAATTCTGGACACTGAAGAGTGTCCGGCGCCTCCTATAGATCACCAATAAGGGATGTTATGTATACATATATACATATTTTTGTGAAGCATTAAGAGATTATTGACATCTGGCTCTTTTTTTATAATTGATTCTATAAAGTTCAATTAGGGGCCGGCGTGTAGGAGCTGCATTTGAGTTAATTTTTTGGTTTCATTATTTATAGTTGTCTTTTCTGTTGCATTTGAGTAGTATACCTTCTACAGCCAGGAGAGGGCACTATCATATAAATTGGAGCGTTCAGAGCATGACGAGGAGAAGGCGTGCCAGCAGATCAAGGGGCAAGGAACTCGACCGGAAGTTGAAGTCGAGTGGGGGCTGCCATCTTTTAGCAGAACTTCACTTGCGTTAGCATTCCCATTGACTCCCATTCATTTTGGCGTCACTTTGACAGCGAATAACTTTACATCTGAGGCGTTTAAAGACTCTGTTTGTCCATTATTTATTTCTAAAGATACACAACAATGTATAAAGGGCTCCATTACCTTCTATGTTACATTATGTATAAACAGTTTTTGTAAAAAATAGGCTAACGATTGCGTCATAACCACTCGGCTCTCTGTCGCATTACCGTACAGACAGGAGGAGAAGCTCGCAGGCAATTAACTTAATATGGCGTACTGGCGTTACATTTTAAAATACTATACAAAATAATTAATCAGAATACTTACTCCTGCTCACTCACGATAAAGAGCTCCCTGCTCAAGCTCGCCGTCTCTGCAAGATTAACGATGGACGCACGCACAGCCACTAGAAGATTTACATCTGTCAGACAGGTTGCTGTCGTCGTCAAGCTTCGTTTGAGTCTGCGCGTCAGAAACGGAAGTGCTAAAAAACGCTAAAACTGGGCTTCATTTGTCTCAATTGAGTTCCAATGGGGTCGCTGTGTCCATTTCTTTTACTGTCTATGCAGCAGATACAGTCTTTGACCTCGGCCTGGATCTGTGTTGCCGGAGCTTTTGCTCTTAGGAGAAAGCTAAACTCCAAGCGCTACAAAGGAATATTTAAAGTCATTTAAATCAGTTCACATTTTTTTGTTTTGTACTTTGTTTATTTGCAATAAATATCAACAAACATTCCATGACAACACTTGGATTTTCTTGGATTCGGGCTGTGAGTCTGACCCTGTACGTGCATTCTCCAGGTGGTTGGAAACAAAAACAGGGGGTTACAGGGAACATAAACATAAAACGTCGAATACTGATATTTTAAATTATTTAAATGTGTTACTTTAAATGAGAAATTAATAATCACCAGTAGGTGGCAGCAAGTCACTGTTAGTAAGTGAGTCATTGTGATTGAACCGAATCATTTAATCAGTTGATTCATTCAGGAACAAATCACTTGTGCTCAGACACTAAACAGGCCTTGGGTTTGTTTTCAACTATTTTAGTTAGTGAGATAGAGCAAAAAAAGACAATATGGTGTCTAAAGTGTAAGTCTACTGTTTTTTTTTTTTTTAAGTGTTAAAATAATAATAATAATAATCAATCAATCAATCAATCAATAAATATTACATATGGTCATTTTTGGAGAGAGAGAGAGAGAGAGAGAGAGAGAGAGAGAGAGAGAGAAAAGCAGTCTTCGGTTTGTATAAATACACATGTTCTGCCCCCCGTGTATTTTAATTTGTGATCACTCTGAAGGTATTTTAATAGACTGAATAATGCAGAGAAAGAGCAGTGTTTTTTATGCCGTGAGAATATTAGCTCACTTGTGAAGGTGTTACTAAACTATATGATGTTATGAATAAACTAAACACTCTGACATTTTACCTCAGTGTGTTTCTTAAATATAAAGAAAAGCAAAGGCTATAAATTCCCAACTCAGATGAGCTTGTCAGAATACTTAAATATTTTCATAATAAAATGTATGTTTTTTTTTTGTTTTTTTTTTTTACAGTTTTAACACAGATGTTTAAACAAATTTATAGTATATTATATTTTATATAATATAAAATCCATATATTATATTATATAGATGTGATCGTTGGTGAGACTTTCTTTGGTCTCTCCTTGCTTTAGGACAAAAAGACACAAGTCGTCTTTCAGGCAGATTTGTGATATTTTCTGTTGATTGGAATTTTTTCATTATTGCCTTGATGGTTAAAATATTAACTAATGTTCAGTCTGATGTGAAAATGATATTTAATATACGTCAGAGTATTTAAATAAGAATAATTTCCAAGAGAACATAGTGTACTAGGGAAAAATAATTATTTCATGTGTGTGTGTGTTTCTTAATGGGCCAAGGGTACACCTTTTTTATTTCTTTGGTTTCCTTTCTGTTTGTGATATCAATACATATTTATCACCCATGTGCGGAAGGCCATTAAACAGAAAGCAGAAGAAGAAACAAAGGACGGTCATCGTTTCCCGCTCGAACTAGAGGGGGAGGGGTGAGTCATGTGACGCTCAGCTGGTTTCAGTTAGGTCCTGTAAACAACTCTAAAAGGGCTCCGTGCTAGAGTTGCTCTATATTCGTATTCGTCGTTTGACTGAAACAGAGATCATCTCATCATGTCTGGAAGAGGCAAAGGCGGTAAGGGACTTGGGAAAGGAGGCGCCAAGCGTCATCGTAAGGTGCTGCGCGACAACATCCAGGGAATCACCAAACCCGCCATTCGTCGTCTAGCTCGCCGCGGCGGAGTCAAGCGCATCTCCGGTCTGATCTACGAGGAGACCCGCGGTGTGCTGAAGGTGTTCCTGGAGAACGTGATCCGCGACGCCGTCACCTACACCGAGCACGCCAAGAGAAAGACCGTCACCGCCATGGACGTTGTGTACGCGCTCAAACGACAGGGACGCACCTTGTACGGCTTCGGAGGATAAACCGCTTCAGATCCGAGAACAAACCCAACGGCTCTTTTAAGAGCCACCCACACTCTCACTTAAAGAGTTGCTGTTTTGTGCTTTGCGTGAGAACGGCGTGTTTACACAGTCGTTACAAATAACACATTTAGTATTGATTATAGCGTTTTAGAGATTATTTGCGCCATTATTATTTTAACTAAGCCTTAAGCATTGCACTGGGTACTTTTCATTGAAACTAAAAAATTAAAAGTTGATTATTATAGCATGATTATTATAATCGGTTTAAGTAAAAAGATAGTATCTGATTTAAGGCTCAAAAATGTAATGGTATAGACTTTCAAGAATACGAATAGAATGGTGCAGAACATGAAGGCTAATGTTTCTTTCTCAAAGGGGCTTTTTATTTATGTAAACTGTATATAGCAACAGAGCTCCAGGTTATCAAGTCATGTCACCTTTATCTATTGCATCTTTACAGTATTAAATATATAATTGTAAATAATACAAAAAGAACAATAGTAAACGCTCGATGTTAAGTTAAACCATCGATGCTTTATGGGTATTTTTCCTCCGTAATTTCCTTAATGATTTTATAATGGTTTCAAATTAAACGTGTGCCTGATATTTATCGGAGACTATTTATTTTCTCAAAATATTAGGCTACTATAAAAATAGCGGGAAACCCAGTCGGTGGGTGTCGATCAAACATGATGTGGTGGGTTGAGTTATGATTTAAACGCCTGTGATTGGTTCTAATTCCAGTTCAGTAACGCCTTGAATGAACCAATTAAATACAAGTTTATGGGTCTGACCAATGACAACTCGGAATCACGAGGTCCCACAGAATTAGCATAGACGAGTGAATAAAAAGCCCTGTATGAGTTCAGTCCGCTACTGATTTCTGAGAGATTGAATCGGAAACATCATCATGCCTGAACCAGCGAAGTCCGCGCCGAAGAAAGGCTCCAAGAAGGCCGTCACCAAGACCGCCGCGAAAGGAGGAAAGAAGCGCAGAAAGTCCAGGAAGGAGAGCTACGCCATCTACGTGTACAAAGTGCTGAAGCAGGTTCATCCTGACACTGGGATCTCTTCGAAGGCGATGGGCATCATGAACTCTTTCGTCAACGACATCTTCGAGCGCATCGCCGGTGAGTCGTCTCGTCTCGCTCACTACAACAAGCGCTCCACCATCACTTCCCGAGAGATCCAGACCGCCGTGCGTCTGCTGCTGCCCGGGGAGCTGGCCAAACACGCCGTGTCCGAGGGCACCAAGGCCGTCACCAAGTACACCAGCTCCAAGTAGAGCAGTCCGACACCGAGACACACCCCAAAGGCTCTTTTAAGAGCCACCCATCCACTCACTCGAAGAGCTTATTTTAATTTTAATCGTAGATGAAATGAAGATGATTTAAACCGTCTAACACTTCATTAAAATTAAACGAGTTTTTAATCTTCTATGCAAGACCACATGCATTTGCCTTTATCAATATTAAGCGGTTTTATATTAATGTTAATTATATTAACACTTTTGTTTTTTCTTCACCTGTAGTCAATTACATAAAAATGATGGATAGTATATAGGCAAGCATGTTCTACCTAAACGCTCAAGATTGTGCATAAATCAGTCGCTTCACAACACTGACAGTGATTCAGGGCGTGTGAGAGGAAAAGACATTTTAATTGTTAAATTCCAGATCATGACAAAAGATTAGAGAGCGAAACCATATGATGCGGTGTGTGTGTATGTATATATATATATATATATATATATATATATAAATCGCATAGATGACCCCCCTCCCCATAAGAGTAGTACTGTGCCTAAAAAAAAAAAAAAAACCTTTTGACCTCATGTGTACTAAATATCTACCAGCATGTATCTTTGCTGAACCTATGCAAAACACATGTCCTTACCAAGTATGGCATGTAATTGACTCGTTTGTGACCCATAACCTGAGAGGGGTTTTCTCCAAGCCCAATTTAGTGGTATTGAGGTTTTCTGGAGATGGTTTCATTCTTCTGATCACAGTCGTCCCGCGAGGACTCCTCTTCCCCTTCAACCGTTATTTCTGAAGAGATAGACACTCCAGAGGAATCACTAATTCGACTGCGTTGGTGCTGTCAACGACGCTGATCATCATGAAGTTTCCTCCATAGATTTTGAAGTCTAATCTCAATAAATCCACTGTGGGAGACTGGGTCATAGAAATGTTCCTGGATGAAAAGCGGAGGATAACGATTGTAACTTTTACAAGAATTCATGATGTGTGACGAGCAAACCATCTGAGTCACTAAATTTTCAATTGATTTGAAACCTGTTAACTAATTAACATACTATTCTAATTTGCATTTATTTAAAAGTGAGCTTGGTGTGTTTTAATAAGTGCAACTTACAAATCCTTCATTCTCTTCTCCCATCTTGATCTTCAGAGAAGGAAACAGTGTTACCAGACTTTCTGCCAACATCTGTTTCTCTTCATTAGGGTTAGGGTTAGGGTAAGGGTTAGGGTAAGGCAGGGGTAGGCAAGTTCGGTCCTAGAGATCAGCAGTCCTGCAGAGCTCAACTTCAACCCTAATCTAACACACCTGAGCAAGCTCATCAATGTATTCAGGATTACAAAGGCTACAGACAGGTGAGGGTTTTTTTTTTTTTTAAGTGTTGGAGCTGAACTCTGCATGTAGTGATGGCAAAATGAGGCTTCCTGAACCACTGAGACCTCGCAGTCCATTGCTTCACCAAAAGGTTAATTACTCGAAACTTCATTCATTATTGCTCACTAGTGACAACTAGCTACTGTGCAAAGAAATAGCAGACCAATAAAAACATACTGAATCAATGACCTGAGCAGACATTTGTCCATTGCCTGGATATTAAATAACATATGTTTCTCTGTCTGTCTGAATTTACTTGTGCAGAGACAACTGTCACACACAGTTCATTCATTATTCATAAATTGTTTGGAAAGTGACAGTAGGAACAACAAAAGTGAGACTGTGTTGAGTGTAGTTCTTATGGTGGAAACGCAAATTGCAACAGAAAAGTGTGGGGTGGGAAAGGTTAAGAATTGTTTCTGGTGTGTTTTGTGCATTAAACTGTTAATAATGGTGGGATATTATTATATACGTGGGATATTATATATATATATATATATATATATATATATATATATATATATATATATATATATATATATATATATATAAATTGTGTTTATATGAAATCATTTAAATCGTTTATATGAAGCATTCTATGGTGGATGATCACATAATAGCAGAAAAAAGCACAAAAATATAGTTTTGAATGGGAAAATAACTACCCGTGGCTGGAATTTTTGAGGAACAATGAATAAGGCCAATTGTACGATATGCCGTCGCGTTTCTTCTGTTTGTCACAGCGGAGTATGTGATATTAAAGAGTAACTAAACCCTAAACCAACTTTTTTTAGTTAACTATCTATAAGAATGGGGCTTTATTAATGCTGTTTATTGATTCGAGTAACTTTTTTTAACATTTGACTATAAAGTGTTTTAATTCTACAATCAGTCTCTCCAGAAAAACGCCATTATGCGATCGCGTGATTTAATGCATAATCAGTCATTTTTTCAATTACGCCGCAAAATGTTGCGTTTACTTCACAAAATTAAATCGCCAATTATTTTCCAATAGACCCCTTTTGCGCGGACGTCACAGGTACGTCACGGCGCTAGCTGGAGGCAAAACAAACGGAAAACTGGAGGCGGCTAATACAAACCAACACAGGGTCGGCTACTCAAGGAGCTTAAAATGTCGTCTTGTTGTGTTGTTGGTTGCCAGAATCGACGGAGAACATTTTATATACACTGTTGTGATTAATTGTGACCGGAATTTAAGAACTTGGTAAGAAAGAATAAATACAGAAAGTTTATAATTAATTTGCAGTCTTCAGAATTTTTATTTCTAGAAAACATTTACATCTTAATAATAATTTACTGTAATGTCACTCTTTATTTAATCTAAGGATTTATACACCCTAAGTTTCTCTTTACTACACACACACACACGATTTCTATAGTAACAAGAAACTACATATTTTTTGTTAGAAGCATCATTAGAGTGGAAACGGTCTCGTTCAGTGCGGTGTGTGTGGCTCTTAAAAGAGCCTTTGGGGTGTTTGTCAGCGGCGGGTTTAAGCGCGCTCTCCGCGGATGCGGCGGGCCAGCTGGATGTCTTTGGGCATGATGGTGACTCTCTTGGCGTGGATGGCGCACAGGTTGGTGTCCTCGAACAGACCGACCAGATAAGCCTCGCTGGACTCCTGCAGGGCCATGACAGCGGAGCTCTGGAAGCGCAGGTCCGTCTTGAAATCCTGAGCGATCTCTCGCACCAGACGCTGGAAAGGCAGTTTGCGGATCAGCAGCTCGGTGGACTTCTGATAGCGGCGGATCTCTCGGAGAGCCACGGTCCCGGGCCTGTAACGGTGGGGCTTCTTGACGCCGCCGGTGGCTGGGGCGCTCTTCCGGGCGGCTTTAGTAGCGAGCTGCTTCCTCGGGGCTTTGCCACCGGTGGATTTACGAGCGGTCTGCTTGGTTCTTGCCATCGCTGCGATCAACTTCTCTCTCCGTTCTGAGCACGTAGAAAATGCTCCTTCCTCTCATGCCTCTGTTTTTAAAGCGTCATACGGTCACGAGCTTACAGCGTCAGTAGGGTGCAGAGGCATGTGATTGGCTGATGTGTGACGTCTGCACATGACTGCTAGCCAATGACTGTGCAACTTTTGTTTTCAAATGGGGCTGTCTGTATTTCCCGCTCAAAATGCTTTGTTCTGTTTAGTACTTTACGCATCATTAATTTATTCATTTACTTTATTTTCAGAATCAAGGTCTGTGAGCAAAACACAAAATACAGTTACAATAACATAAAAAAACACTTTCTCATTGGTGACTGACACACAACCGTAAGCCTAGGTTTTGACAACAGCATCATAATAGCTTTCTGAAAATCATCCAACAGAGAATAAATGTATAATTAAAGCCTGAAAGCATCGTACTTTATCCTTACACAACAGATCACATACTCTGCTCCATCTTGTGTTTTCAGCAGGATCCTCACACAGTCATTGTAAGCATCCTGAAACTTTCACGGAACTCTCTTTTAAACCTAACCACAAGGCAGCAGCATAAAAAGATGGTAAATTGAGTGCATTTATACAGCGCTTTCAGTAGACCCATGGCCTTCAAAACACTTTACAAGTTGCCTCACATTCACCAGATGTGCTAAAACACTAGTCATATTTAAATCTAGACTCAAAACTCATCTGTTTAGCTGTGCTTTTATTGAATGAGCACTGTGCAATATCCGAACCGATTGCACTGTATTTTACGTATTAACTGTATTTTATGTAAAATCTTTTGTTTGTCATTTTTAACTGTTTTAAATTCATATTTTTGTATTATTTTTCTTCATGACTATTTTACTTTATTTTATGTTAAGCACTTTGAATCACCATTGTGTACAAAATGTGCTAGACTATATAAATAAACTTCCATTGCCTTGCCTGAATAACAAAAATACATTTTAAACTAACTATATGCTTCCACTATTCGAGCTCGCTGATTGGTTTAAGAATAATCCGCCACTTTATCGTAGATATTTTTTTCTGCATATGCTACAGAACAAATTCAAGCATGTATAAAGCTGTCAGCATGTTCTCTCCTGACTGCTTGCTGCGCTGAATGTCGACTCGCTGCCGAGCTCTGCCTGGATCTTGTTTTCCGTTTTGCTGAGCAGTGCCAGTCCGAGTTATTTTCTGTTAATTGCTAGTTCATTCAATAAAGACAGCTTCTCAGTACCAAGTTATTAACCCAATAATAGCAAGGTCAGTTATTTAATTTTGCAGTGGGCCGCGCAAATATGTTTGTTTGTGTGGACCGCAAATTAAAACCGGTTGGGAACCACTGGCTTACTTACACAATGTATTTACAAAATGCACGTATATATATATATATATATATATATATTTCAAATCGTATGCATGGTGTATCATGAATGAAAACGAAAGTAAATCGCTCTCTGTCAGATCAAGTGGGTGGCTCTTAAAAGAGCCTTTGTGTTGGAGAAGCAGAGCGGACTCTGTTTACTTGGCTTTGGCTGGTTTCTCGGTCTTCTTGGGCAGCAGCACGGCCTGGATGTTGGGCAGCACGCCGCCCTGAGCAATGGTCACTCGACCCAGGAGTTTGTTGAGCTCCTCATCATTGCGCACCGCCAACTGCAGGTGACGGGGAATGATGCGGGTCTTCTTGTTGTCTCTCGCGGCGTTTCCAGCCAACTCCAGGATCTCAGCGGTCAGATACTCGAGCACAGCCGCCAGATAGACGGGAGCTCCGGCACCGACGCGCTCTGCGTAGTTCCCTTTGCGGAGAAGTCTGTGAACACGACCGACGGGGAACTGCAGCCCTGCCCTGGAGGAGCGAGTCTTGGCCTTCGCTCTCGCTTTACCACCGGTTTTGCCTCTTCCGCTCATCTTCAGTAACAAAATACTTCAACTTTAGAAAAGAGAAATAATAGCTTTCAGGAATACGCTGTGCTGCTTTTAAAAGCGCGTAACAGCCCCCCATTGGTTCAGACCTTGTAAGATTTTAAACCAATCACTGAACTTCCCTCCAGCATCCACCGCCAAAGCCACGCCTCCACATCTGCGCGCGGACTGTACAGCATTTCAGAATAAATGTAAAAAATAAATTAAATTTAAAATTAAAATTTCAGATTAAACACATGACCACAGAAAACATTAGAAACAAGAAAGTATGATGGGTGTTGGATAAGGTTTTTTTTTTTTTTAATAAGGAATACAAGCAGCAAATTAACGTAGTACAAGTCTAAAAGGGACAAGCGTGTTAAAGTTAGAGGGTCATATTAAGATGGAAGAGATGTGTTTCTTGAAGATGGCTAATTACTCAGCTATTGGGATTGAGTTGAGCAGGTCACTCCAGGTAAAAAACATTTCACATAAAAGTAACAGTGGGTTTGTGCTCCTTTGGGATCAACAATTAAGTGACTTTCACTTGAACACAAGATTCTAGAGACAATCGAGAGTATATAAAACTATATATATATATATATATATACACACACACATTAGTAAATATTGTTTTTTATATTAATTAAATAAAGATTGCTGATCCATTAATAGACGTGAATACAACTTTTTTGTTCTACAAGTGCATTCAACATATAAAACATGATTCGATGTAAACTCAAGCCTTATTATAATATACTTCCACTAATAGTTTAAGTTTGTTTGCTCTTCCTTTCGAGTTTGTGGGTGGCTCTGAAAAGAGCCGTTGGGGAAGAAAACAGAAGAGATTTATTTCTTCTTGGGAGCTGCCTTTTTAGGCTTGGCAGCTTTAGGCTTTGCCGTCTTGGGTTTGGCGGTCTTGGCCTTTTTGGGGCTCTTGGCTGCTTTCTTGGGCGCCGCGGGCTTCTTCGCTTTCTTGGGGCTCTTCGTGGCCTTCTTGGGGCTCTTTGTGGCCTTCTTAGCGGCGGCGGGTTTCTTGGCCTTCTTGGGGGATTTCTTAGCGGCGGGCTTCTTTGCAGCTGCGCTCTTGGGCTTCTTGGCAGCAGCGGGTTTCTTGGCCGCGGGCTTCTTGGCTTTAGGAGCCGCTTTCTTCTTGGTCTCGGTCTGCTTCTTGCTGATCTTGAAGGAGCCGGAGGCGCCAGTCCCTTTGACCTGCAGCAGGGCGCCTTTAGTCACCAGGCTCTTGAGGGCGAGCTTGACGCGGGAGTTGTTCTTCTCCACGTCGTAGCCGCCGGCGGCGAGAGCTTTCTTCAGGGCGGCGAGGGACACTCCGCTCCTCTCCTTGGACGCGGACACGGCTTTGAGGATCAGCTCACTGACGCCGGGACCTGCTTTCTTGGCTTTGGCGGCGGACTTCTTCTTGGGCGCTTTGGCCGGCGGAGCGGCGGCTGCTGGAGCGGTTTCTGCCATTTCTCGGAGCGAAATCACAGTCTTTCAAACACTGAGTTTAATGAGTGTCGCTCGAGCAGCGCTGCGCTCTTAAACAACACATGAGAACCTTATAGACTCAACCCGCCCGCTCGCTGTCTGCGCGCCTCCGAGAGCCGCTCGCGCTTGTGTTTTCTTCTCTTACATTTAGGGGCAAAACTCGAGTGTTAAAATAGTTTAGCGCAGTAGAAACAAAGTCAGCATCAAGCAGAGGTTCTTGGCTTTCTGTGGAGACTAAAACCCGCGGCGAGGAAATGTTGGTTTCGCCCCGGTCAGATCAAACTCGAGGCGAGCATCAGCCACGGAACAGAGCCGAGTGTAAATCTAATGCTTTATTTAAGTGTTAAAGGTTGAAGAAAGACCGAAATCGTCCTCTGTGTGTTTCAGAAACAGTTCGAGAGTGGTTTTATTGAAGAAGCATCAGTGAGTGTCGTGTGCAGTGTTTGATACAGCTGTAGTTTCGTGCAGCTTGAAGCACACACAGGTCCGGGGCTCCTCGTCCTTTATTCAGCCGATAGACTACATGAAATACTAATATGACAGATGTTGTAAATGAATTAACAACAACAATAGTTATACTAGTGTATATCTGATCACTTAAGTATTATTTCGTTAAAAACATCTTCAGTGGCTGATCAGTAAAGTTAGCTGTAATAACATTATTTTTCATGAACAGTTTCCGTCACAAAGGAAAGACTCCATCGTTTAAGAAAGACCATCTAGATCAAGATTTTCTTATTTTGACAATTTATCCAATATGAAATGCTAATTTGTAATAAAGTAATTTATTATATATGACCAATATGTGTCTATGACTGTTTGTTGTAATTAAGGAAGTGGATCAGTGTTGGGGCAAGAGAAACAGACATTACTGCATGCTGAAGACATGAAGTGTGACTGTAAATATGGAAATAAAGGACATCTAGAGATCTAAAATATAGAGGCATATATCAAAATATCGAGCAGCAAACAGAAAGCATGTATTATAATATATAAAGATACGCTCAGATGCATCCAAAGAGCGATAACTGGAAAAACAGGTGCAGCTGTATTCATCCCAAACTATACATCACAGAATAACTTCAGTTTTCTCATCTGAAATAAAGGCTTTTAAAACAAAATACAAATGTAAAAAAATGACATCTGCTTAATATCAGTAAAAAGGTGGTTAAAGGTTTCCTAAATAAAACAAGATAATTGTAAAATAATAAAATGAATAGATAATACACTAACTTGGGAAAACTCACATCAGACACATAAAAACCAAAGTCTCCAAAGACTCCGTATTTTGTATTGTATGATTCTACTGTACTTAATTTACTGTGTTGAAGTATGGGGAAATAATTATAATAACTTAATACAGTCACCATTTATTTTACCTAAAGGGGGGGGGGGGGGACTTTACGGACTATACACAAGGCAAAATATCTGGAACACACAAATCCTCTTTTTATTAAATTAAAATTATTAAAAATACAAAACCTAGTTAAATTTAATACAGCACAATCTTTATTCAAAGCATTTCATAAACTACCTGCTAACATACAAAAAAAAAAAAAAAAAAAAAAAAAAAAAAACAATATATATATATATATATATATATATATATATATATATATATATATATATATATATATATAGACACAGAAAGAGCATTTGTTCAGTTCGAGGAGTTATGGGAACTTTTTAATACCAATGATTAGAACCATAGGAGGAGTTTCTGTCTGTATGCAGGGTCAAACTATGGAATATTCTGGGACTTGAACTCAAACAAAGTCAAAGCATTCATTGATTTAAAGCACTCTATAACAGAAGGTCTCTTGTCACACTACAAGGAGGGCATGGTTTAATTATGTGGTGTTGTATTAATGTATTCATAATTGTGTTATTTGATTTGTTGGTATTATTATAATAGTATTGATTTATGTATGTATTTATAGTCTGTTTTATTTTATTTTGTAGGTATTTTAATTCCCTATAGTATTATTATAATTGTTAACTGTGGTTAACATATGGTGTGTACTTAAAGGGGGGGTGAAATGGTATTTCATGCATACTGAGTTTTTTACACTGTTAAAGAGTTGGATTCCCATGCTAAACATGGACAAAGTTTCAAAAATTAAGTTGTACTTTTGAAGGAGTATTTCTGTTCCAAAAATACTCCTTCCAGTTTGTCACAAGTTTCGGAAAGTTTTTTTTTTTTTTTTCGAGTATGGGTCTGTGTGACGTTAGATGGAGCGGAATTTCCTTATATGGGTCCTAAGGGCACTTCTGCTGGAAGAGCGCGCGCTCCCGTATAGCAGAGCACTGAGAGCAGAGACATCCACTGATCAGAGCGAGAGCGTCGCGAAATGTCACAATAATCTGTGTTATTTGATTCGTTGGTACTATTATAATAGTATTGATGTATCTATCTATTTATAGTCTGTTTAATTTTATTTTGTAGGTATTTTAATTCCCTATAGTAGTATTATAATTGTTAACTGTGGTTAACATATGGTGTGTAGCCTTCTTAACATGTACATTTTTTTTTTTAATTTTAATTTATTTTTTTTTATTTTTTTTGATACGTATTAGCTATATATACAATTAATTGAGTATCATGATAATGTTAATAATTAAGAAAGCAACTACCCTTTTTATTTTTTTTTGTATTTTTTTTTTTTTCTCCTGTTAATTGTAACTGGGGTGGATTTAAATAAGTTTGACTTCTACCCACTCAGTTTCAAGCAATAGATGGAATTATGTCGTTGAAGTTTGACGAAAGTATAATGAATTTAACTTATTGTATATATGAATCAAATGCTTCTTTATTGCCCTTGTTAGGTGTCATTATATATTGCTCGACTAAATGAATTAATTAAACTCAAAGAAAATAAATAAAGATGGTGAACATTTGGATTTCACAGGTTTTTCATTTTGTATTCATGTTCTGCGTGGAATCGCCGAATCCGTGACCCTAGCCCCAACTGCACAAAATGAGAGAAATCCAAGCCCCTCTTCACGCAGGAAGTTACCACAAAAGCCAAAATGAAGTCACAGGGAGTCCATGGCGGGGCAGCCTCCAAGGCCATGGTCCCAACCCTAGCCTCTACGGCTGGATCCATACTGCTCCCACCCCCCGAAAATTGTCTTTGATATTAATGCTAACATTAGTGGTGTGCTCTAATGCTAGTATTTCCTGTCACTCAGGATTTGTTCAGACATTGAGACTGCCATCTAGCGGTCGGGATGTTAACTCAAAACGAAACAACTGCCATAAATCTTGTATGATTTCATATATATATATATATATATATATATATATATATATATATATATATATATATATATATATATATATATATATATATTAACATCAGTATTCCATTTTTTGGGAATCGATGCAGACTCGTCAAACAAAATATATTGATACTCACGTCTAGCAATATTTTCGTACACCCCTAACATCCAACGTCAAGCCAATTATACCAGTTTTTATGATCTTACTGTCATGCTTCGCTTGGGGAGAAGGAACCAGGAGAACCAGGAGAATGATGAAGTAGAATATTTTATTAAATGCACATGGCGATACAAACAGATAAATTACATTTGATATATGATAACATATGGACTTCCTGACATATGACTTACAAATGACATATGATAGAGGAAGTTGAACCAAGAACAGAGGACACTATTTAAAGACAGACACTGATGGCACCAATTACAGGAACAGAAATCATAACCAAATAAGGACAACAGGAACAAAGACCAGGGTAAAACAAGGAAAATCAAGTCCACAACACTGACATTATGTCCCCCTCCATGGCGGATCAGGAGACACGGGAGGACATGGCGACGCTGGAGACACAGGGACCTCTTGGACCCTCTTCAGTTTCCCTATCACCCAAACAGATCCACTGAAGATGCAATCTTTCACATCCTGCACTCTTCCCTCATGCACATCAACAGCAATAATATAAACTCTGTAAGGCTGCTAGTAGGCCAGTATACCTCTAACTCCATCACCCAAAATGTAGGAGCCCCACAGGGCTGTGTCCTGGGTCCCCTGCTCTACTCTCTCTACACACATGACTGTGTGTCTTCACACAGCTCCACATCTATAATCAAATTTGCTGATGATACTGTGGTTCTGGACCTCATTCACAACAATAAATGTAATTTATTAATAAGATTCGGGAGGAGCGCGTCAGATACTTAGCCTAATCAACACAGGTGGACCATAATCAAGTAATCAATCCGATAGTATAAATATTGCTGACTTACCTCTATCCATTGACGGTTTATCAGCATTTTGGTCCGCATGCATAGCACCATGTCCCAAAACCGAGATTCCTCGTCCGAAGACTTATCCAGCTCTTCCCCAGCCCCATCACCAAAGCCAGCCGGCTCCAAGGCCACCCCTTCCCAGCGTGGCAACCAAATCGAGCCCCAGGCTCCAACCCGCGGGCGCGGTATGGCGCGAGCAGCTACTCGCCTCCCAAGACGCCTAGGCCTACCTTCGCCGACCTCCGGCGAGAACCGCAGCTGACTCCCCCACGTCCTCCTACTGCTCAGCCAGGCCTACGATTCCGCCAATTGATAAATGGACTGTGTCGAGTCTGAGGCAGGCCCTGTCCAAAAATGACGTCACACCCTCAAGCAAGTTGAATAAATCAGAACTTTACGACTTGTATGCAAAATCTCAAAATAATAAAATTTCTCCTCAGTCAACCACTATACCAAAGAAAGGAAAAAAGAAAGGAGTACCTCAAAATTCGCCTCAAAGCACTCCACCATCCTCCGCTACTAGGCCTAGCTCCCAGCGGCTATCAAGCCGCAGCAAGAGGCCTTCAGCAAGCCTGGGCCACACCCCCGATTCTGACCGCCGTGGTGCCCGCTATGTTGGCTGGAGCCCAGCCTCCCACCGCGGCTCCAATCCCAACAGCACAGGGCGCTGAAGCTCAAGGAGGATCCTGGCTGCCTCCTCCACCCATCTCAGCCCCATCGTACTGAACTTTTAATACTGACACCGCAGCCCAGGCAAGCGCTTGGCCGAACAGTTCACCAAATACAGCGCCGCCTCCCGCTTCTTCCAGCTTCGGGCCCGAGGCCCAAGCTAGCGATTGGTCGAACTGGCTGTCACATAATGCCCCGCCTCCCGCTCCTCCGAGCTCTGAGCCCGCCGCTCACGCTAACGTTTGGCCGAACTGGCCGCCTAACACAGCCCTGACTCTCGCCCATCCCAGCTTCGGGCCCGCGGCCCAAGCAAACGCCTGGCCATACTGGCCACCCAACTCAGCCCCGCAACCCGTGGCTTTCAACTCCGTGCCCGCGGCTCAAGCAAGTGCTTGGCCATAATCGCTGTCAAACACAGCCCCGCCCCCAGTTGTTGTCACCACCCTCCTCCAAGCGAAATCCCCCCATTCACTCTTCACTGCTACACCAATGCCCATCCCATCAAACGCCGTCGCCCTCGAACCTCCCCAAGTGACCCACAGCATCCGAGCACAGATATTAGCAGGTGCGGATGTAGATCTCTCATCTCTCCTTTCTCTCCTGCCCACATCCGATTCAAACCGCCAAATAGACTGCGGGGATTTCTCAGTCACGCTAAAAAATCCAAATCCCCTTTCATCTCGACTACTCTCCTTCTCCGAATTCATCCATCGCATTCAACCGCTACACCGAGATAATCTGCTCAGCCTTCCCCCACAGCCGATGTGAACTCAACAACTATTTGTCGATAATAGCCAAACTCACGTTGTCCTACGGAGGAGGGCACTTTTACACTTACCACAAGCTTTTTTCCGCTAAATACGCTATCCGAATCGCTCAGTGGAACCAGTGCCCTTATTGGGGAGAGATCGACTCCAACTTGCACATCCGCGTATTTCTAGGCTGTGGGAGCATTTTGTGCACAGTCTGCAGGTCTGTGGCTCACTCCACCACAACCTGCCCACAAATAAACCTGGACGCAACCCAACACTCCGATACTCCCCCGGCAAAATCCACCAGCTACGTCCCAAGGTCAGCAACCTCAGCAAACTCACGCCTAGCCCAACCAGGAGCAGAAAGCTCACAGCTATGCATCGCTTTCAACAGCGGGAGATGCATCAGACACCACTGCCGCTATCTACACTCCTGCAAGTTCTGTGGCGGTGCTCACGCACGCATAGTTTGCCCCGTGTTTAAAGCCGTAAAAAAAAATCTAAAAATTGCCTATCGACTCCTGTGAATATTTTTCACATGACCATTGAACTAGCACACCATCCCGACAAAGAATTTACAAATTATCTCCTGTCTGGCCTCAGACACGGTTTTAACCTGGGCGTCGTTTGCGAGCTTTCCCAAAACACGGTCTGCCATAATCTCCAATCCGCCCTTGCAGCGCCCGACATAGTAGTTGACCTTATCAAAAAAGAAGTCGAGTCAGGCTTTATGATCGGACCCTTCAATACCCCCCCTTCAAAACGTTCAGAGTCAACCCAATCGGAGTGGCTACTAGAAAATTTTCAGGTAAGAAACGCTTAATAGTTGACCTGTCATCTCCGCATAAATCCACAGTCCCGAGCATCAATAGTTTGATACCCCTCGACGAATTTTCACTCAAATACCAAGACATAGATCAGGCAGTCGAACTGATTAAAATCGCGGGCCGAGGAGCCTGGCTAACAAAAATAGACATCACTTCTGCTTTCAAAGTGATGCCTATCCATCCGGACTTTTGGCACCTGTTCGGGATATGATGGCTCGAGAAATACTATTTCGCCGTCCGGTTAACCTTCGGATGAAAAAGCAGCCCCAAAACTTTCGATACACTATCCGAAGCCGTCTGCTGGATCCTTTCCAACAATTACGCAATCCCACATATTATCCATCTTTTAGATGACTTCCTGGTCATTTCATCGCCCAAGGCAATCCCAGCCGCCCATATCCTCACTGTCCAAAAAGTTTTTTCCGAGGTCAGGATTCCCATCGCTCAGGAAAAAACCATGGGTCCCGCCATAACCATAGAGTTCCTCGGCATCAACCTCGACTCAGCTAAATTTCAGCTCTCCCTGCCAAAGGAAAAGATTGATAGAATAATCCTTGTCTCCTCCACCCTCCTCGACAGCCCTTGTTGTTCTAAACACAAACTTCTTTCCCTGCTCTGGCATTTAAATTTCGCCATGAGCATAATTCCCCAAGGACGGCCATTCATCGCACATCTCCTAACACTCGCATCATCAGTTCACGCGCTCGAGGACCTCATTCCCCTAGCCCACGCATGCCACGACGAACTTAAATTATGGATCCTGTTCCTTAGACAATGGAATGGGCTCTCTTTTTTTGAACAATTTAATTTCGTCTCCCATCGACTTACAGCTGTTTACAGATGCAGCTCCCTCAATCGGTTTCAGAGGTTTTTACCAAGGCCGTTGGTTCGCGTCCACATGGCCCCCCCCAGATGTAGGACTCGACCCAGTCCTCAGCTCTTTTCGAGCTCTATCCTCTCGTAGTAGCAGCCTTCCTGTGGGGAAATGAATGGACAGCTAAAAGCATTTTAGTGCACTGTGACAACGAAGCCGTAGTTCAGTGCATAAACAAAGGCCGTTCTCACTCCCCCGCCCTCATGCCTCTCCTTAGACATCTAATATGGATCGCAGCATGCGACCCATTTATAATTATCGCAAAGCACGTTCCAGGTACAGAAAACCAAATTGCTGACTCCCTGTCTCATTTTCTGTTTCAGAAATTCAGGACGCTGGCTCCAGAGGCGGACCAATTCCCCACTCCGGTTCCTCACTATTCAGAATTAATATTCCCTTAACCCACCCTCTAAAACCACTCCTCGAAGCATCGCTTGACTCTATTCTCCAAGCAGTCTCTCCCAGGACCCTCCAGTCATATGTGACTGCGTGGAGATGCTTTAAGTCATTTCACCTCACCTATAACATCCCTTTTCCTGATTTTTCTCTACTCTCCATCACCTCTTTCATTTCGTTCCTCAACGGCGCCAAGGGTCTCCAAGTCGGATCCATTAAAAGCTACCTGAGCGGAGTCCAGTTTTTTCACAAACTGATGACCGGCACTCCTTCACCCGAAATAAACAATTCACAAACCTCCCTCCTAATTAAAGGGATCCAGCGATCCCAGCCCAGCCATCCAGACACCAGAAAACCCATAACGCTAGATATTCTCACAAAATGTATCCACACAAATTACCAACCCCTCAGCATCGCCGGCATGCTTGACGCTATGTTCATCCTAGCCTTTTTCGGTTTTCTCAGGTGCTCGGAGCTTACAAACTCTTCTAAATTTAATCTGAAAATCAACCCCACCATATCAGACCTAACTATACTAGATGACGAAACAATCGCTTATTTAATCAAACAAAGCAAAACAGACCAAGCCAACAAAGGCCATTTTATATACATTTTCAATCTCCCCTCCCCAATCCAGCCTTACCAATCCATCCTCGCTTTTTTACACCTTAGAAATTCCCAGGCAAAGTCCCCGCACAAACCCCAATTCATCGACGAGTCTAAAAAACTAGTCACTCATTTCTGGTTTCAAAAACACCTCAAATGCGTCCTGCAATTATCAGGCATCGTAGCGAACAATTTCTCCACCCATTCATTTCGCATCGAGGCAGCAACTTCAGCAGCACAAAAAAGCCTCTCCAACCAGCAGATCCAAACTCTCGGAAGATGGTCCTCAGAAGCATACCAAAGTTACATTAGGATAAACCAGTTTCACATAAAGAAAGCCCACCAAACCCTCATCGGCCATATATATATATATATATATATATATATATATATATAAAAAAAAAAAAGCCAGCGACACATTCTTATTGAATACCAATGAGTACATCGCACAAAAAAAAAAAAAAAAAAAAAAAAAAAAAAAATTATATATATATATATTATAATTTTTATTTATAATAAATACCGCCGACGCCAGCTGCACACTCCCAGCCAGACAACCTTACCTTTTCCGTCCTTTGGCCAGCGAAGCTTAACCGTTCGATCCGGGAGCTAAGCTGCTGTCGGACGAAGGTAAGAGCCTCCTGACCGGAGAACCTTTTCTGTCCTTCAGCCAGAGAGGTTTACCCGTTCGATTCCTGGAGCTAAGCTCCTTTTGGATGTTGGCCCGAGCCTCCCGGCTAGACAACCTGACCTTTTCCATCCTTAGCCAGCGAGGCTCACCCCCATCGGACACTGGCGAGAGCCTCCTGGCCAGCCAACCATGACATTTTTAGGTTTAGGTTACAAACCTACAAGCAAGCTGTTCAATGCCGCAAGTACCAAACACACAAATAAACCCTCCCTCCTTCCTACGGTCGCCAAGGCTTACCCGTCTCTTGCCGGGAGTAGCAAACTCCCATAAAACGCTGACGACAGCCTAACGACCACACAAACTTACCTTTTCCATCCTACGGCCTGCGAGGCTCACCCAGTTTTGGGGAACAGGAAGTCTCCGCTGGACATGGCAAGAGCCTCCTGGCCACCTATCGTTACCTTTTCTGTCTGCCATCCGGAGAGGCTTACCCGTTCGATGCGTGTGCTCCCTTCGGACGCCGGCGAGAGCCTCCCGGTTAGACAACCTTACCTTTTCCTTTTCTATGGTCAGCGAGGCTTACCCGTTCGATGTGTGTGCTCCCTTCGGATCACATGCTGGCGAGAGCCTCCTGGACAGACTTGCTTTACGTTTCCACTCTACGGTCGGCGAGGCTTACCCGTTCGATGTGTGTGCTCCCTTTGGACGTCGGTAACAGTCTCTCGGCCACGCAACTTACCTTTCCATTTGACTGTAAGCGAGGCTTAACCGTCCGGCGCTACGTGTCTCGTCCTCTCGCCAAATCCTGCAAAAAAAAACAAACAAAAAAACTCTCAGCTACCCTCAGCTACTCTCACATCTTTTAACCCCATCTGGCGAGGCTTACCCGTTCGATGTTTGGAGTTAGAGGCCCCATCGGATGCCGCGAGAGTCCTCCCAGTTGGGTTTTCCTTTCCAACTCTCCCCGTCCGCCGAGGCTTACCCGTCTGTTGCGTGTGCGCCCTTCAGACATCTGGCGAGAGTCTCCCGGACAGGCCTATGCTTGCCGGCCGCAAGTGAGTCTCATCCATCTGATGCCGTGAGTCGGGATCTCCCTTTGGATGTCACCAGAGTCCTCCTTGTCGGCCAGCCCAAAGCTTTTTATCTGCCAAACCGAAAGGACCCAGACGTCCGTCATCCTGAGTCTCAATCTCCTGTCGGAGGCTTCATGGGCCCTCTTGGTCAGTTTTAGGCCCTTCACCCACTGAATAGCAGGGGATATCAGCCAGTAGGGCCCGTACGCCGACACCGTGACCTATTCCGGTCGAGGCAACTCGGGTCCTCCCGGTCGGGCACCACAACCACGCTGCTCCTCCTCCTGCACCGTTCCAACGGCAAAAAGCTCCAGTTGAGCATCGGCTCGAGCCCTACCGACCGGGCGCCAACAACCACGTAGTTCACTAGCTGCAGCCAACGCCCAAGTCGCTCCCTCCGGAGTATGTAGGCCCTTCCAGCCCACCAACGAGATGACTTCTCAGAAACCAAATCAGCCCCCGCCAGTACTCTGCTTTTTTTCAGTACTGGGGCATTCTTTAAACTGGCGGCTGTCCTGTTGTAGATTTGGCTTTTTGGGGGGTACTCTAGGTTCGGGCCATTCCCGAGCTCGGAGCCCTTCCCCGGACAGCACGCCAATTACGCATACCATACCTCAGCTAATTATATGTAAGCGTGAACTAGTGAATGAGACCACATACTTGGATGAGGTAGAGAAACTCACATCATGGTGCAAGGACAACTGTCTCTCTCTAGCCCCTTTCACACTGCACGTCGGACCCGGTATATTGCCGGAACATTGCCGGGTCGCCTTCTGTGTGAAAGCAAACACGTCCCGGGATTGATTCCGGCATTGAACCCAGGTTGGGGACCTAGTAACATTGCCGGGTTCAACCTGGGACGAGCACTGTGTGAACAAAAGGCAGATCTAATGCTGTGTCGAAGTGATGAAGCACGTTATCGCGAAACTCTTTTATCGGCTGTTTTGAAGGAAGATCAATGTTTACAACAAAAAATATGTGCAAACTGTAATGAAGCAGGGATCAGTTTGTTCCTCACTTTCCGCGCTGACACCGAGATCGTTCGCCAGCTTAAGTGAAAGTATAACGGGCATAACGTTTTTGACTCGGACATTACACGTCACGCCCTGATGTCACGTGTCGTTACGGGACCGTTACAGTTTGTGTGGGAACACATGCATAAATCCCGGGTTATCACTGGCAGTGTGAAAGTGCATAATCTAGCGACCCAAGAACAATTGCCGGAACACTTTACATGTGTATTTGCCGGAATCGCAGTGTGAAAGGTGCTTCCGAATGTGAGCAAAACTAAAGAACTGATTGTGGACTTCAGGAAGAGACAGCAGCAGCCCTATACTCCTCTTATGATCAGCGGGACCCCCTGTGGAGAGGGTGAGCAAACGAGAGCAAACTTCGGGAGGAAGATGCGTTGTCATTAACCCTTTCTAACACTGAAGTTAGTGCTCTGCTGGGTTCTACCCAGAAAGAGCAGGAGATATTTAAGAGTGGCGAAGAAGCTGAAGCTGAGCCGCTCATTTCTCCTGCTCTGCGTATGGGGAGCTGTTAGAGGTTATGGATCACGCCGCGGCAAAATAAAAATAAATTAATTAATTCAAGCTTCAAGTACCTCGGTGTAAACATCTCAGAGGACCTTACTTGGAGTACTCACATTCAAACACAGGTTAATAAAGCCAGGCAAAGACTGTACCATCCACGACAGCTGAGGAAATTCAGGGTCTCATCAGCAATCCTGAAAACTTTCTATTCAGGGGCTATAGAAAGTGTATTGACTCAGTGTATCTCAGTGTGGTATGGGAACAGCTCCAGTCAAGACTGCAAAGACCAGCAGAGAGTTGTGCACTTAGCTGAGCGCATTTCAGGGTCTGCTCTCCCCTCTCTGCAGGACATCTACCTCAAACGTGTCACGGTAGGAAATCCAGTGTTTCCTCCGTGTCATGTTTTGTGGTTGTTTTTGTACTTACGTTGTCTCCATGTGCTCGTTTAGGTGATTGTCATCACTTGGGTGTTGATTGTCTCGCTCCAGCTGATCTTCATCACACCTCAGCTACTTATACTCACCTCGCTCTCTCTCTGTTGTCAGATCCTCTCTCATGTCTCCGTGTCCTAGTTGGATTACCGTCTTCCGTGTTCGTGTGCTGGATTGGTTTCGTGTTGTCGTCCTCGTGTCAGTGTTCCGGTCTGTTCCTGGTTTCATCCATTGACCTCCTTCACCTGCACCATCGACTTCACCATCCAACTCTTCTCACGCCACCGTAGACCTTCCTTGCCATTGCCAACATTCTGGACTCTCTTTTTAATAAACATCATCTGATTGCCTGCAATTGCTTCCTCCTCTTTTACCTGTCGTTACAAAACGCTGCAGAAACAGAGCTGTTAAAATCATCAAGGACTCTATCCACCCCAGTAACCGTCTGTTCGCTTTGCTGCCATCTGGAAATCGATTCCGTAGCCTGATGGCAAAAGCCGAGAGACGAGTGTGTGTGTAAAGACCTCTAACACTAGCTTGCTCTATTCTTTTTTATTCTTCTGTTTTCTTTGTATTTATTATATTATTTTAAATTCCATACTACTTGTAGTGTGTTAACCTAACTGAGACTTGTTATAGCACTTACATATCTTTGCTCTTTTTGTTGTTTTTGATTGCTTCCACTGTCATTATTTGTAAGTCGCTTTGGATAAAAGCGTCTGCTAAATGAATAAATGTAAATTTAATGTAAATGTAAGAATACAGTGTACTTCCATGCACATTATTTTCCATCTTATATTTAATTATACAGTATACATCTTTTTTAAATATATTTTATTCTTATATTTGTATTGTTTACTCTTATTTCATTCTTTCATAGCTATATATGTATATTTCATCTGTGTTGTATTCTTTAATAATTGCATTGTCCATGGAGTGGACCTGACTCACATTTCACTGCTGGTTATATATGCTCTATATAATTGTGTATATGACGAATACAAATCTTGAATCTTGAATCATGAATATGCAGTCACTTTCGCGTATTCATTAAAGGGGCTAAAGAAAACTATTTTTTAGGGATCACATGCATAGTTATGTCCAATAACAATATAACACGATATAAGAAAAATCAGAGATGGTTTAAATGTCCTATGAAATAACGCTAACCACGTGTTTTAATGTGGTAGAAATTTTGAGTAGATTATTAATTTTTAAAGAGCCACACAGATGGGAAATCAAACATTACCTGTATTACATATGATGTAGCTGTCCATCAGTGTAAATAATGTGCAAAGTAATTCAACCAAAAAGTACACGATTTATAAAGTTATTGGCTTCTAAAGTAAGGAGTCGACTCTGAATCGCTGAAACGAGTCGTTATAGATTTCAAATATTTTGCCCATCTCTATGTACGTCACTAGAACACTTTGCATAATAATCTCCGCCTACCGTCTTAAGAGAAACTGACCTCTGACCTGCACCCCCCCCCCAAACAGACGCTCTGGTTGGTGTGATAGCATCATGTCGACGAGACAGTGTGTTTTTAATTGTAAAGGGAAGTTTGTTTTATTTTCACTGCCAAAGAATGAAGATCAGAAGAACCAATGGCTAAAATTCATTTTTACCACAATACCAGAGCAGTACAACAAATTCCTTTTGCTGTGTTCACAACATTTCACTGATGACTGCTTTTCTAATCTCAGTGAGTTCAAGGCGGGATTTTCAAAGCGTTTGGCCATAAAAGAGTGTTCATTGCCAACTTTATTTGGACCAACAAGCATCTCCGAATCACAACCTGTAAGTATGATTGTGAAGTTATGTGTTTGTTTTTTCTCCAGAGCGTCTTTTCAGTATGTCGCGCTAGCACTATATGTTAATGCTAACGCATTGTTTACCGTGAAGTTGTATGCTCAGTTTGGTTATGTACGTGCTTACATGAGTATGAAAATGTCAGTGTGTGTCATCGTTTTTATTACTTGGATGAATGATAAAAGACGTTTAGATATGATGTTTTTCCCTTACGAAAATTAACCATGGTTTTAGTGTGGTAAAGTGTATTAACCATGGTTCCCTGTCAAGGGAACTTCGAACTGCGTCCTCTGAAGGGACACTATGGGGAACACCTCGTCGTGACCCGTGTCTGAAGCATACTTTGAAAAATGCCAACGTGTTGGCCGGCGACAGCCTCTGACGTCGCTGCCGGCGCGACTATAAATATGCGCCCGTAGGACCCGTCACTTATCTTCTTCGTCTTCATTGACTGTTTTGTTTGAAGCGTGCATCTGATAAACGACCAGAACGGTAAGAGCGATCTATTATTGTTATCATGGCATCCACTAGCAAGGCGTTTAAACAGTGTGTGCATCCATGTCAGCGTTATTTGACACCTGATGACACACACAGTCTTTGCGTCTCTTGTTTGGGCGAAGAGCACGTGCGCGATGTCCTTGAGGGGGCAATCTGGGCACACTGCGAGCGTTTTTCTGTGAAAAAGCTCCGCTCTCGTTTGTCATCTGGATCTCGCGGCTCAGGACTCGCCGTGGCCGAGGCACGGAGGAGAATGAGCTCGTGGGGATCACAGGTGGATCTCGCTGAGGAGTTTAGAGAGGGACTTTTCCTCTCACACTCTCCGGCGGCAAACGAGAGCAAACTTCGGGAGGAAGATGCGTTGTCATTAACCCTTTCTAACACTGAAGTTAGTGCTCTGCTGGGTTCTACCCAGAAAGAGCAGGAGATATTTGAGAGTGGCGAAGAAGCTGAAGCTGAGCCGCTCATTTCTCCTGCTCTGCGTATGGGGAGCTGTTAGATGTTATGGATCACGCCGCGGCAAAATAAAAATAAATTAATTAATAAAATAAATAAAACACAAAAAATAAACTTACCAGGGAAGCGTGCCAGTAAGGTAATGTCGCGAGGTAGCCTCGATGAGCATTATTTATCTGACCATAGCCCGCCAGCCCAGGTGAGACTCCCATTACATGCAGATGTCGAAAAGGAATGGAAGAGGCCATTTTTCTCTCGCACCCATCAGTTTCAGCATACGAGTTATGCTGATATCGATGGCATGCACGAGAAACGCTATGAGAGGATGCCCCCTGTAGAAGAGAGCTATCTCTCAGTGGGGGAACATCCTCTCTAAAATCACCCTCTTTGCCATCTAAGCCCTTCCAGGATACATCCCGCTTAAATGGGAAATCATACGCAGCAACAGAGCCCGAACAACAAAGGGGTCCTGGCCCATCTCGATCTGAGGATCGAAGACGGGCGCAGAAGGCTAGTGTCGCAGCTCATGCTCCTCCCCCGCTTGAGGGCAGGGGCAAGAGGAATCGCGGGTCACGAAGATGTCAGCAGGGTTTGAGGGATGTGATTCAGACTAGGCAGCACTCTCGTCCGGATCGGAGCGATACCTAGGAGTTCGTCCCTTCCTTTTGGATGTTTTTAACTTCTGTTTTATTTATCCCCTGCCTAATTCCCCTGTAGCCACCAGCGCTCCACCTGATTGGGGTTAGGTGGAAAGTTTCTCACATAACAGTCTCCTATCCTGGACCTGTTATGTTTTTGGTTGGTCCTATTTTCATAGTGACCACCTTACTGAGTGACTCACCTTACTACACCTTACCACTTACTGGTCCGGACCAAAAGGGGGCGCCCCGTAAAGTGGGACTCCAGTACAGGAGGGTGGGTGAGTATGTAACCCTTTTTGCTTATGGGTGTTATGTTGCTGGTGGTTATGTCTACTAACAAACTCTGTGAGTTTCCTTTACAGTGCTCAGTTCCAGCCTTGTGCTCTGGCCACGATCACAGGCTTTCGGCAGGCGGCCGTGCCGCGTGGGTTCACCCCCCCAGGGTGCGACACCCACCGCGGAGCGAATTCCGTGTGCGGGAAGCAAGCGCTCTGCGGTTGCTCGTTCCACACCCCAACCGAGGAGCCTGGCTGATCGTCAGAACTGGCACAGCACTGCAGGGAATTTCATGGATATCCGGCCAGGTCACCCTGAGGGGCCGCCTGGCCGCTTGGCACATCCGGGGAGGTGGTAGTTACGGAGTCTGCCTGTATGTACTGTCTCAGGTGATGCTCCCCTCGCTTGAGGGTTGGAGCTTACCTCTCCCGTGCGATCCAGCGTCTCTGCGATGCTTAGGAACCTTTCTGTACACACGCTAAGCCTGTGTACTGTCTCAGAACCACATGGTGGTCAGTGTGCACGTGAACACTTTGCGCACTGTCTCAAATCCACGTAAGTGGTAAGTGTGCACGCAAGGCTCTGCGCACTTTCTAAAATCCTGTACGGTAAGGGTTACACGCTCTGCTTCGTTCCCTTTATTACGATGATTAGCCCCGAGGTTCCGTGGGCTTCATTCAACCAGTGTGTATTTGTCATACACCCAAAGCATCGCTTCCCTCAACATGAGGGGCTGTGTGGACTCCCGCATATTGTGGTTTTTCAGATAGTAGGCTTCACCAGGTCTCTCTGAAAGCGAGCTCCCACATACTGTGGTTGTCAGGTAGCAGGCCTCACCAGGCCTCCCTGGAGATTTAGCTCCCACATGCTGTGCGTTTCCACTAAAAAAACGAGCTCCCATGGTTTGTGGTTGTCAGGTAACTTTTCTGTACACACGCTATGCCTGTGTACTTTCTCAAAACCACATGGTGGTCAGTGTGCACGTTAACGCTTTGCGCACTGTCTGAAATCCACATAAGTGGTAAGTGTGCACGCAAGGCTCTGCGCACTTTCTGGAATCCTGTACGGTAAGGGTTACGCGCTGCGCTTAGTTCCCTTTCTTAAGATGATTAGCCCCGGGGTTCCTTGGGCTTCATCCAACCAGTGTGTATTTGTTATACACCTCAAGCACCGCCCCTCAACATGGGGGGCTGTGTGGGCAATTCTCGCGGTAGTTTAGCAGCGCTCCCCTTTTCAAAAAGGGTCGCCTATGAGCATGCTGCTCGGAGCTCGGAGTCCTCCTCTCATGGGAGACTGAGTTCTCGGATTTTTCATCAGAGCGCTCCAGTACTACATACTGTTTTGAGATGCACTGTGAGAGCAGACATCCTGCTGAGGCAGGGGCTGAGGCTCGGGGAATGGCGCCTTCACACCAAGGTGTTGAAGCAGAGTTAGAGAGGTTGGTCAGACCTGGGTGGATCGGTTTTGCGACTCAAGAGAGTGTCACACTATCCCCTCTGGCTTCCTCTGACTCATCCAGCTCCATTGGGGCTGGACGCCATGGTACAGGCGTGGCCGAGGCTTCATCTGTACGTTCCGTCCTCCAATTGCTCTGCTCCCGGGCCATTCCATCTATGAGCTGCTCTATCAGAGTGCCGCGAGAGCCCCTCCTTTGTGACAGGCAAGACTTGATAATAAACAGTGCTAAGTTCTTAGCCGTATCCCTTTAAAGGAATATTTCGTGATTCCAAGCCTTCAGCTCTACCCCGGGCAGAGGCCCTTCAGGTAAGTTGGGTATGTAGCTTAGGCCTTTGGCCATAAGGGATAATGTCATGGACAGCCGTTGAACCATCCCAGGGGCGACTCCCAGTGAAATAGTAGAGTTGGTACTTAGTGTTTGCCATGATTCTGGCCTGCACTCCCCTCAGCATGGCTGCGTGGGTATACTGTTCCCCATAGTGTCCCTTCAGAGAACGCCAGTAGCGACGTCAGAGGCTGTCGCCAGCCAACACGTTGGCGTTTTTCAAAGTATGCTTCAGACACGGGTCACGACGAGGTGTTCCCCATAGTGTCCCTTCAGAGGACGCAGTTCGAAGTTCCCTCTCAGGGAACCATGGTTACATTCGTAACCTGAGACTTTTTTGTGGTGCATTGATTACTATAAGCAAAACCATGGTTTTACCTATGGTTTTGAAAAACCATGGTTATTTTGTGGTTACTATGATTTCACTACAGTAACCCTGTTTTTGTTTTGTTTGTAACTGAAGTAAAACCATGGTTAATTTTAGTAATGGTTAAACTGTAATGTCTATTCAGTTTTTCGCGTTTGCATGTTGTAGTTACACATTGTTTACCGTGTAGTTGTGGGCTCCGTACATGCGGAACAACCAATCAAAACTGACCATGTCAGTTGACCAATTAGAACACAGTATGCTACCGAAAGGTGGGGTTTAATGAAACTGAATCTTTTGAACAGCTTCGTGTGAACCGTTTGGGGATCTCTGAGAATTAAGGTAATTTTAAAATGATATTTTGACAAAATTACAATGTTTTTTTTTTTTTTTTTTTTTTTTTTTTTACCTGGCATGGATTTAAACCTGAGGTACAGGACTTATAAACAGTGAAAAGAAGCTTAGAATTTTCACCTTACTGGCTCTTTAAATGCATTCACATTAGATCACACATATAATTAGAATAGACAGTGCTGGAGAGTTTTATTTAGTATTGAAATCTGAAAGAATAAATTAATTTACTTCAAACCTGCACACAGTAGATATAAATAAACCACAAATTATTCTATCAGTGTCAGAAATGTACTTTCCCATTATGAGGAACTGATTTTTATTAACCATTTAAACAGAATTTCATATTAGGCCTATGTATATCATCCTTAATGTTTAATTTATTAAATGCTATTGTGAAATTAGAATACATGTAATATGACAACAGACTGTTACCAATTAAACAAGTATTAATTAAGCCTTCAGAGATAGAAGCAGTGTCTGAAGTTTATTTTAGATGTATTTACTGTTTAATGCTGCTCATTTACATAGGATTCCAACTTTATAATGAAATGAGATTAATGATTAATACAACATTGTTAACACAGAAATATGTAATGACAAAATGAAATGATAGGCCTACTTTAATATACTTATGAAAGTAATATCTCCACTCGGTGTCTGTTAGTCTCTGTGTTAATAAAGAAGCCTTTTATTCAATCTAATTGTTCAAGATTTGGATTCATTCAGGAATAACTTCAAGTGTCTGTCTTTAATAATTGGTCACTGTATTGTCTATAATAATGAATCTTTCAAAGACTGATTCATATCAGGATTCAGGAATGATACATCACTCGATGCGCTCACTGTGACTTTGGTTTGATGACGTCAAGAACACATTCACATCTGAGAACAATCCTTACTCATCATGCCACGCAATGTAACTGTTAAAATAATGTAAATATGTAACTTCACATAATTCTGTACATTTGTTTACATGTTTGCATTTAAATAATAAAAACACAATGAGCCTCTACTTGCCCTCTGTTCATTTTCTAACTAGTTGTATTTATATTTAAAAAAAAAAAAAAAAAAAAAAAAAAACATTAAAGCATTAGCATTTTATTTATTATTATTTATTTCTAAGGACATTTAAACCATCTCTGATTTTTCTTATATTGTGTCATAATGTTATTGGACATAATTATGCATGTGATCCCTAAAAAAATTGTGTTCATTAGTGACGCATATTGTATAGCCTCTACAGTAATTAATGTTCCAGATATAATTGTTTGTGCTCTGCTTTAACACTGGGTTTTGTTATTGGCCTAAACTATAAATATTTGACTGAAACTTGTTAATGAAACTTTGTTCATGTGATTGTGAAACGTGATTGGTCAACAGTTTGCCAGAATATACCCCGACCCGTCTATACGTCCATGTTTTATACACTGGATTAAACATACAAGCACAAAAAGACATGAACAGCTTAATTCAGTTTCATTGTTTGGTGCGTACAGTGTGCATGCAGAGAGACATGCATACAAAATTAAATTGTATGTAAAATTGTCATCTCTAAATAATGGTCAGCTATTTCTTACGTGAAACTAAACAGTTGCGAAAGAAATTTAATATGTGGACTTGTCCACACTTATGTTTTCTTTAAAAAAGCACATTTTTCTCTTAATTTTGGCCTTCTGTCCACATTGAGATGGCGTTTCTATCAAGGAAAACTGAGCTATTTGCCGAAAAACATGAGGGCAGTTGCATTTCAGATCAGACAAAATCTTGAGTGTGTGCAACCTGGACACATCAGTGAATAGTGAGCTCTTTTCATAAATAAAATAATCCTGTCAGAAGAACTGCATACAAATGTATCATATTTGTTCTGTGTGTATCATCTGCAGTGAGCTTTTAGGTTTTGCATGTATGATTTTCTTTATTTTTATTTTCTTTATTTTTTTTTTCATTTTTTTTGTCCAAATGTTCCCAAAATGTTTCCAAAATTTGCCACTAAGAAATCTGTGACTTTGTGACATAGGTGTGAATACATTTAAAGCAAACACGTTGCTTATGTTATATAGTGGAACCTCAACACAGTCAAAGAGAAGGGGCAGAAAAACAGATTTTATTTTTTTTAATGTTAAGTGGATGGATTGTCTTAAGTATATATACCTCATCGATGAGATAGAAAGATCGTGGACTCTCCTTAAATAAAAGTGGAAGCAACCTTTAATGTAAAATTGAGAAAATGTCCACAAACATTGTTTTATCTTTATTATGATTTGAATATTATTATCTATAAAAACAGGGATTCCTTGATTCTATTCATTCATTCAATTAATTAATTCAGTACCTTTATGCGCCAAATCAACATGTTTTTTTTTTTTTTTTTTTTTTTTTTTTCGCTTCAGCCAACTCTTTACGAATATCCACCCGACTTCTCTTCTCTGGCACTCATTAATAACTTTCTGTGCCACCAGGTCAAGATTTTTCAGAACATTTTTTTCAATGTTTGCATCCAGACTGCTTTCAAACTCCAATACAAGCTGTTGACAAACAAACAAACAATAAATACAATTAAAAAATAATTTGGGCAAATGTTTACTTTGAACTTAAAATTCGGAAACTATTCACTTACAACAGATGTCGTTTTAAGAGCTGGATATCGCGATAGTATATTTTTTGTATATATATATTTAGTGATGTTTCTTGTATTCTTCCCTCTCATTCCTTGTCCTTGCCATGCAGTCCTGTAAAAGTCGGATATTTGGTGTCTTCTTTGAGCATTCTGTTCTCATTTTCTCCAAGTGGATCCCTAAGCTGTAATCATCTTCTCCTGACTCAGCCCAGACACAAGCACTTATTTATTAACAGTTACAGTGTATGTCCCTTCACTACTTTCATAATATTAGTGAATAATATTGAATCCTGCTGAAAAAAAGATCATTACTCATCTCTCAAACCATCAGAAGTTCATGCTGGTTTAAACTTGTCACGCCAATAACACTTCTACCCTTAACCATGCAGCTCTCTTTACATTCTCCATGCATTTTGACTGTAGCCTGTTCTGATACAGGTGCAACTTGATACTATATACACAATAAGAACAATAACATGTTGATAACTGTATAATAATAATAATAATAATAATAATAATAATAATAATAATAATAATAATATAATAAAACAAGTATAATCAATGACAAAACAATTATAGGAAACACACATTTTAATTACTGTAAATTCCTTTAATATGTATTTCGCAGTCATTCATCTGCACCTTGTTCTTTGATAAAATATTTTACTCAATCCTGTCAGTGTCACCGTGGACTGTCTTACCTGCAGTCCTCACATGGAGTGTGTCAGGACTAAAATATCTATTTTAAGATCATCTAGTTATTTATCACAAAGTGATGCTGGTGGTCTCTGTGGTTTTATTCATGGACATGATGACAGCTGCAGAGTTTCTTGACACCTAAAGATGGCACAGTTATGACACTGCTGTGTCTGTCATCTTATACCTGATGAGTCTTCCAGAGGTACACACCTCATAAAACTCCAACAATGCACAAAAGAACATACCGGTCCGTGTACTATAGGACTTTTTTTGTTTTTTTTTTTGTTGTTTTTTTTGCCCAGAAATGAAATATGGAAAATATGCTTTATGTTTCAAACACTAATGATAGAATAAGCAGACACAGACTAATTTCCAGTATTGAAAAATTTGCTGAAGATGCACAAATAACACTTTTTTTTTTTTTCCAGAACTGGTCAATACCGATTACTCCCAACAATGTGTATATGGAAGACAGGAGAGGTCCAAGCATTGATCCCTGAGGAACCCCGTAATCAGCTGATGTGCTTTGGATACTTCTCTTGCAGGTAACTCTGAATGATCTACCTGTGAGGTAATATTCAAACCAGTGAAGTGGAGATCCTGTGAAACACAGTGAGGAGATTGTGGAGAGAAGGGTCCAGCAGAATGAGATCTGATGATTTTGAGTCAGATTTCACATTCAGCAGAGCTTCTGACAACAAGGCAGTCTCTCTTGAGAAGCTGATTATCATCTAGATGTCTGTGAAAGGTTAGATGTTACCAAGGTTTACATAAACTCATGCATGGTTTTTGCTGAACAAGAGTTCAATGTGCTGACAAATTTAAAGCTGTGTGACTGTTACATCTCCAAGGCTATGAAGGGTGTAAGAGATGCTTTAGCATAAAATAAATAAACCCCAGGTCCTTTAACCCTTGTGATGCAAAAAAGATCTACAAGGACAAATGTGTTCCAATAAAGAGAAAGGAGATTTATAACATAACAGGTAATGTAAAAACAGTTTCAACCAATTGGGCGACATTACAAAAAAAAAAAAATAATAATAATAATAATAATAAAAGAAAATAAATGCAAAATTTAACCTCACTCTAATAGATACATATACATAGATAGCTAGATATACAAATGAGATTAGTAACTTTAGTAACTCACAGAGAAAGAGAAGGAAACATGACATATCTGTATGGGGTGGAGAAATTACTTTTACTTTCACATGTAATAAAGATTCACTGCACTTTACAGGAACAGCCCGGAGGAGTATATCATCTTTTCAATTATACACAAAGCTAGGTGTGTGTCAAGGAAAAGAAGCCTTAGACCGCACGTCTAAACATGTATTTGAACATGATTATACTCACCGAGTGATTACATAACACAATCTCTCTAAATAAAGATTTAATCCATCTGTCGAGATGTGTTTGTGTGTGTGTGTATGAGAAAGAGTGAGTGATTATTTTAACACTTTGTGGTGGTCAATAACCAGGAAAACAGCAGCTTTATTAACAAAATGATAAATAAACACACCAAATAAATAAATTAAATATTGTTATATTTTATATGATCATTGATCCCTCTTTCAGAAGTAATCTTTGCACAACTCCAGCACTGAAATGACCCTCGTTTGTGAGGCAGACTGGTGTAAAATGTTATGTATAATGTCTTTGATTTCAATATTTACTATAGTAAAACAAAATGACCAATATTACAGTCACACTTCATGTCTTCATCATGCAGTGATGTCTGTTTCTCTTGCCTCAACACTGATCCACTTCCTAAATTACAACAAACAGTCATAGACATATATTGGTCATATATAATAAATGACTTTATTACAAATTAATATTTAATATTGGGTAAGTGGTCAAAATACAGTAAGAAAAAGATCTGCGTGGTGTTTCTTAAAGGATGGAGTCTTTCCATGTGACGGAAACGATTTAAGAAAAATAACCTTCTTACAGCTCACTTTATACATCAGTCATTAAGATGCATTTACCGAAAGAATACATAAGTGATCAGATATACATTATTATAACAATTGTTGTTGTTAATGTAATGAAAAATATCTCTCATATTAGTATTTCATGTAGTCTATCGGCTAAATAAAGGATGAGGAGCCCCGGACCTGTGTGTGCTTCAAGCTGCACAAAACTAAAGCTGTATCAAACACTGCACATCACACTCACTGATGCTTCTTCAATTAAACCACTCTCGAACTGTTTCTGAAACACACAGAGGACTATTTCGGTCTTTCTTCAACCTTTAACACTTAAATAAAGCATTAGATTTACACTCGGCTCTGTTCCGTGGCTGATGCTCGCCTCGAGTTTGATCTGACCGGGGCGAAACCAACATTTCCTCGCCGCGGGTTTTAGTCTCCACAGAAAGCCAAGGACCTCTGCTTGATGCTGACTTTGTTTCTACTGCGCTAAACTATTTTAACACTCGAGTTTTGCCCCTAAATGTAGGAGAAGAAAACACAAGCGCGAGCGGCTCTCGGAGGCGCGCAGACAGCGAGCGGGCGGGTTGAGTCTATAAGGTTCTCATGTGTTGTTTAAGAGCGCGGCGCTGCTCGAGCGACACTCATTGAACTCAGTGTTTGAAAGACTGTGATTCCGCTCCGAGAAATGGCAGAAACCGCTCCAGCAGCCGCCGCTCCGCCGGCCAAAGCGCCCAAGAAGAAGTCCGCCGCCAAAGCCAAGAAAGCAGGTCCCGGCGTCAGTGAGCTGATCCTCAAAGCCGTGTCCGCGTCCAAGGAGAGGAGCGGAGTGTCCCTCGCCGCCCTGAAGAAAGCTCTCGCCGCCGGCGGATACGACGTGGAGAAGAACAACTCCCGCGTCAAGCTCGCCCTCAAGAGCCTGGTGACTAAAGGCGCCCTGCTGCAGGTCAAAGGGACCGGCGCCTCCGGCTCCTTCAAGATCAGCAAGAAGCAGACCGAGACCAAGAAGAAAGCGGCTCCTAAAGCCAAGAAGCCCGCGGCCAAGAAACCCGCTGTTGCCAAGAAGCCCAAGAGCGCAGCTGCAAAGAAGCCCGCCGCTAAGAAATCCCCCAAGAAGGCCAAGAAACCCGCCGCCGCTAAGAAGGCCACAAAGAGCCCCAAGAAGGCGACGAAGAGCCCCAAGAAAGCGAAGAAGCCCGCGGCGCCCAAAAAAGCAGCCAAGAGCCCCAAAAAGGCCAAGACCGCCAAACCCAAGACGGCAAAGCCTAAAGCTGCCAAGCCTAAAAAGGCAGCTCCCAAGAAGAAATAAATCTCTTCTGTTTTCTTCCCCAACGGCTCTTTTCAGAGCCACCCACAAACTCTGAAGAAAGAGCAAAAAGAAAGGCCTGCACTAGCCTTTCAAAAAATTGTGTATACTTGTCTGTTTTTTTAATACTTATTTTACAATATAACAATACCAATAGGCCCTTTTAACACTAGCTGGCTCTGATTATTATTATTTTTTTTCTTAGCGTTAAAATAAAAATGTAAAATAAATAAATTACCTTTCTATATGTACTGTGTTAAGATAACTGAGACGTATGTCATTCCTCTTTTGATGATTTTGATTGCTTCCATTCTCTTCTTTTGTAAGTCAAATTGGATAAAAGCATCTGCTAAATGCAAATGTAAGTAATTATTATAAGACTGCATCTGAGTCTACATGACTGGAAATGTTTTACATGTTGACTGCATTTAGAAAAAAAGTTATTTACGTTTATTAATATATTAATTTATTAATGGATCAGCAATCTCAATTTAATTAAGTTGGAAAACAAAATAATTTTTTTTTGCACACACACACACACACACACACACACACACACACACACACACACACACACACATATATATATATATATATATGTGTGCAAAAAAAAATATATTGTTTTGAAATGCTGTACAGTCCGCGCGCAGATGTGGAGGCGTGGCTTTGTCGGTGGATGTTGGAGGGAAGTTCAGTGATTTGTTTAAAATCTTACAAGGTCTAAACCAATGGGCGACTGTCACGCGCTTTTAAAAGCAGAACAACGGACATCATTAAGTTATTATTTCTTTTCTTTACTAAAGTTCAAGTATCTTGTAATCGAAGATGAGCGGAAGAGGCAAAACCGGTGGCAAAGCGAGAGCGAAGGCCAAGACTCGCTCCTCCAGAGCAGGGCTGCAGTTCCCCGTCGGTCGTGTTCACAGACTTCTCCGTAAAGGGAACTACGCAGAGCGCGTCGGTGCCGGAGCTCCCGTCTATCTGGCGGCTGTGCTCGAGTATCTGACCGCTGAGATCCTAGAGTTGGCTGGAAACGCCGCGAGAGACAACAAGAAGACCCGAATCATTCCCCGTCACCTGCAGCTGGCGGTGCGCAATGATGAGGAGCTCAACAAACTCTTGGGTCGAGTGACCATCGCTCAGGGCGGCGTGCTGCCCAACATCCAGGCCGTGCTGCTGCCCAAGAAGACCGAGAAACCCGCCAAAGCCAAGTAAACCAGAGTCCGCTCTGCTTCTCCAACACAAAGGCTCTTTTAAGAGCCACTCACTTCATCTGACAGAGAGCGATTTACTTTCGTTTTCGTTCATGATACACCATGCAGACTACTTGAAATAAATATATATACGTTCACTTACGTCCTTGATTGTTTTAATTGGACGTTTATCAAACGTGAATGGTGTAAATCCAATTTATTTTGCTAGTGTGTCAAAGGTTCTGGAAATAATCATGCAAGGTGTTTATCTTGATAATAGTCAGCTTGGCTTGAAGTCTATGAAGGAAGGTGTAGAACTGTACAAAAGTCATAACTAGATGTATCGATGCTTTTGATCGCTCGTCAAAATTAAGTATTAAAAATATAATAAAATATATAAAAAAAGACTGTTATATTGTAAAAAATTTTATACTGCTGCCTTGTGGTTAGGTTTAAAAGAGAGTTCCGTGAAAGTTTCAGGATGCTTACAATGACTGTGTGAGGATCCTGCTGAAAACACAAGATGGAGCAGAGTATGTGATCTGTTGTGTAAGGATAAAGTACGATGCTTTCAGGCTTTAATTATACATTTATTCTCTGTTGGATGATTCACAGAATGCTATTATGATGCTGTTGTCAAAACTTAAATCATTTACCAATGAGAAAGTGTTTTTTATTTTATTGTAACCGTATTTTATGTTTTGCTGAGAGACCTTGATTCTGAAAATAAAGTTGAATTAATATATAAATGAATGATGCGTAAAGTACTAAACAGAAACAAAGCATTTTGAGCGGGAAACACAGACAGCCCCGTTTGAACACAGAAGCGGCGCAGTCATTGGCTAGCAGTCATGGGCAGAGGTCACACATCAGCCAATCACAAGCCTCTGCACCCTACTGACGCCATAAGCTCGTGACCGTATGATGCTTTAAAACCAGACGCATGAGACAAAAGAGCATTTTCTACGTGCTCAGAACGGAGAGAGAAGTTGATCGCAGCGATGGCAAGAACCAAGCAGACCGCTCGTAAATCCACCGGTGGCAAAGCCCCGAGGAAGCAACTCGCTACTAAAGCCGCCCGGAAGAGCGCCCCAGCCACCGGCGGCGTCAAGAAGCCCCACCGTTACAGGCCCGGGACCGTGGCTCTCCGAGAGATCCGCCGCTATCAGAAGTCCACCGAGCTGCTGATCCGCAAACTGCCTTTCCAGCGTCTGGTGCGAGAGATCGCTCAGGATTTCAAGACGGACCTGCGCTTCCAGAGCTCCGCTGTCATGGCCCTGCAGGAGTCCAGCGAGGCTTATCTGGTCGGTCTGTTCGAGGACACCAACCTGTGCGCCATCCACGCCAAGAGAGTCACCATCATGCCCAAAGACATCCAGCTGGCCCGCCGCATCCGCGGAGAGCGCGCTTAAACCCGCCGCTGACAAACACCCCAAAGGCTCTTTTAAGAGCCACACACACCGCACTGAACGAGACCGTTTCCACTGTAATGATGCTTATACCAAAAAGAACCGATAGGAAGTAATACTGCTTTCATAGTTTCATATTTCCTGAGTTTTATTAATTCTAATATCTCATTACTACAACAACGATGATCTGCAAGTCAAAGCATCTGACAAATACATGAATGTGTAAATATGATCTTTTTAATATGTGACCTAACACTGAAAGTAGGGACACAAGTCGGTTCTGGGGGATTTTGAGTTATTCACAGATTCTAAAAGTGTAATCTCCAAGCTTTCCAACGATGGAAATCTGATAATATTTGGAGAAGTTGTGGCCATTTGAAGGTAGGCACTCGAATCTCAAAATGGTGAAAAATGGCCTCTAAACATTGTGCAGTTCTCATCTGCTGGGATTGACAATAGGGCTCATTTACATCTCATTTAGATAAGCCGTACCCCCTGTAAAGCTGCATGCTTGCATAGCAACGACACACACAATGGGAAAAATCCCACTGCATACTACTAATAATAAAGGAGAATGTGCATTGTAAATGTCAGTAATTTATCTTTTTTGACTTTTATAAAAACGATTTAGAGGCTGAAATATGTGAGGACTTTTTGAACAGGATTCTGTGATAACCGTGATCATTTTGGTCATTATAATCATGAAATAAAATTTTCATGCCATTTCATCTCTAGTTATGATCAACTATGATAAACTAAAATCAACTATAATTATATGTTTTTATAGTATAATATGCAAAGTACAATTTTCTATAATAAAATGTTTTATCTCTGATTCTGTTCTTTTCTCTGACAGATTACCTCACGTGGGAAACACTTAACGCAACACGTAAATGCAAGTAACTAATGTAAATCATGCATAGTCCACGAATATGGAGCCAGAAGAGTCTCAATAAAGATAAATGCACACACTACAGTCACATATGCACACATAGGATTCATACATGCACACACATAATTCATAAATACACACACAGGATACACAAATGCACAAAAAATTCACAAATGCACACACAAAATTTAAAAAGCACAGAAGATTCACAAATGCATACAAAATTCAGAAATGCACACAAAAATCAGAAATACACACACAATTTAGAAATGCAAACAACATTTACAAATGCACTCAAGATTCACAAATGCACAGGACAAGATTCAGAAATGTATTTCTGATGCACACACACATATATCTTGATTTACAAACTGCTTGCGGTCTGTGAACTTCACTGCATTTGTGTGTGAATTTTGAGACTCCCTTGACTTGGCTCGACACACAAATGCCTTTTTTTAAACAGGGAATGATCTGCAACCAATCAGATATCTCCCTTGTTTTAGCCAATCACAAGAATGCACCCCACGTGGGGGATTGTTTACTTATAAGCCAATCAGCGAACGACTCACTTTCCTCACGCAGCGAACGACTCACTTTCCTCAGCGAACGACTCACTTACCTCACACAGCCGGCGACTCACTTTGCGCAGCCAGCGACCCACTTTGCGCAGCGAACGACTCACTTTCCTCACGAGTCACGCAGCGAACGACTCACTTTCCTCACCCAGCGAGCGACTCACTTTCCTCACGAGTCACGCAGCGAACGACTCACTTTCCTCAGCGAACGATTCACTTTCCTCACGAGTCACGCAGCGAACGACTCACTTTCCTCACCCAGCGAGCGACTCACTTTCCTCAGCGAACGATTCACTTTCCTCACGAGTCACGCAGCGAACGACTCACTTTCCTCACCCAGCGAGCGACTCACTTTCCTCACGAGTCACGCAGCGAACGACTCACTTTCCTCAGCGAACGATTCACTTTCCTCACGAGTCACGCAGCGAACGACTCACTTTCCTCACCCAGCGAGCGACTCACTTTCCTCAGCGAACGATTCACTTTCCTCACGAGTCACGCAGCGAACAACTCACTTTCCTCACCCAGCGAGCGACTCACTTTCCTCACGAGTCACGCAGCGAACGACTCACTTTCCTCAGCGAACGATTCACTTTCCTCACGAGTCACGCAGCGAACGACTCACTTTCCTCACCCAGCGAGCGACTCACTTTCCTCAGCGAACGATTCACTTTCCTCACGAGTCACGCAGCGAACGACTCACTTTCCTCACCCAGCGAGCGACTCACTTTCCTCAGCGAACGATTCACTTTCCTCAAGCAGCGAAGTTGAGCGAACGATTCACTTTCCTCACGCAGCGATCAACTCACTTTCCTAAGCGAACGACAGCCAGAGAGCCACTTTCCTCTCGCAGCGGACCACTGACTCTCTCTTCATGTAGGGACTGAATATTATAATTAAAGTGACTTCTATATTGCATCCAAAAGAATATTTAGATATATTTAAATATTCAAAAAGGTTTAAACATTTTTTTTTTTACTTTCATTAAAATATTTCAATAAAATGAAATAATTGCCTATTGCAAATTTATGAATCCATGGTTAACTTTTTTTCTGCAGTCACTGGGCTATATGTATTGAGACATTTTTAAATTTATATTTAGTAAAAAATAATAAAAAATAAACCTGAATTGTAATCTAAACATCTGTATTTTCATACAATTTAATACAATTGCTGTGTGAACACGTTCATGAGATTGGCTTATAAGTAAACAATCCCCCCACGTGGGGTGCATTCTTATGATTGGCTAAAAGAAGCGAGATATCTGATTGGTTGCTGATCATTCCCTGTTTAAAAAAAAGCATTTGTGTGTCGAGCCAAGTCAGGGGAGTCTCAAAATTCACACACAAATGCAGTGAAGTTCACAGACCGCAAGCAGTTTGTGAATCAAGATATATGTGTGTGTGCATCAGAAATACATTTCTGAATCTTGTCCTGTGCATTTGTGAATCGTGTCCTGTGCATTTGTGAATCTTGAGTGCATTTGTAAATGTTGTTTGCATTTCTGAATTGTGTGTGTATTTCTGAATTTTGTGCGCATTTGTGCATCTTGTGTGTGTATTTATGAATCATGTGTGTGCATCTATGAATCCTGTGTGTGCATATGTGACTGTAGTGTGTGCATTTATTTTTATTGAGACTCTTCTGGCTCCATACACGAAGTGTTGGCGAAATAACACATTATCGGACCGGAGAGAATAATATGGAATTTCTTCCAGAAAACTTCTTGCACAAAATAAATTCAAGCACTTTCAATGTCCAATGAAATGACATTCGCATCCTCTTCTGTGGTCTCTTCTGTGATGTGACCCTTGGCGCTGGGCATGTGACGTCTCTTGCCTCGTCAGCACAGAATGGCCTGATTTTTTCATACAGATAGGTCTGTCTGTCAATGTTCAGTCCAGTTGGGCCCAGGACAGGAAGACCATCGATAGGGGGCAGATCTGCTCCGTCGCGCAGTAGCTGATTTTCGACAGGTAGTGCATCACGGTGAGTTTTTGCAAGCACCACAGCTGGTCTCTTGGCGTCAAAGCTGTGACAGAATAAGCACATAAGACATTTTCACAAGTTCACACTTACATATAATTAGCTGAAGTATTATAGTGCATATTTGGCGTGCTGTCCGGGGAAGGGGCTCCGAGCTCGGGAAAGGCCCGAACCTAGAGTACCCCCCCGTATATGTAAAAGTGTAAAATTAACTCTAGTGGAGGAGATGGGGATGGAGGGGGGATGCTGACAAACCATCAATGGAGACAGGTAGGCTAATTCAGCTGTATTTATACCCTAAGGTTGATTATATTAAGTGGCTCCACCTGTGTTAATTAGGCTAAGTATCTGACCTGCTCCTCCCGAACCTTGTTATGAAACTGCATTTCACGAGTTCACACTTACATATAATTAGCTGAAGTATTATAGTGCATATTTGGCGTGCTGTCCGGGGAAGGGGCTCCGAGCTCGGGAATGGCCCGAACCTAGAGTACCCCCCAAAAAGCAATAGCGGAAAGGACGGCCGCCAGACTAAGGACCCCCCACAATAGCTTGACATCTGGCGGGGACTGATTTTTTTTTTTTTTTTTTTTTTTAAAGCAGGTCGGAAGGGCCTATATGTACTCCAGTGATTGCAACTTTACCTATTGGAGAAATAGGCACCACCGGCCGCTTGTGTCGGACTATGTGATTTAGGGTGGCCGGTCGGGGGGGTTCAAGCCGTTGCACAACCGGAGCACCTCACTGCATTGGAACGGATGAGCCCCACCGGCCGATAGTGGAGGAGCGACGTGATTGGATTGGCCGACCAGGAGGGCCCGAGTTGTCTCGCCCGGAATAGGTCACGGTGTTGGCGTACGGGCCCTACTGGCTAATGAGCCCCTGCTAGTCAGTGGGCAACCAGGGCAGATACCTAACCGAGAGGACCCATGAAGCCTCCGACTGGAGATCAAGACTCAGGACGACGGACGTGTAAGTCCTCTCTGTTTGAGCAGATAAACAGCTTTGGGCTGCCGACAAAGAGGACTCTTGCAACACCCAACGGGAGATCAATACTCACGGCAACGAAGGGATAAGTCTCGCCAACTGTAGAAAGGAAAAGGTAAGGTTGTCTAGACGGGAGGCTCTCGCCGACGTCCGATGGGAGCTCAATACTCAAGGCATCGAACGGATAAGCCTCGCTGACTGTAGGAGAAAAAGGTAAGGGTGTGTGGCCTGGAGGCTCGCGCCAGCATCCCGAGGGAGCTTAATACTGACGGCATCGGATGGGTAAGCCTTTTAGACCAAAGGATGAAAAAAGTTGTCTGGCCGGGAGACTTCGCAACCATCTGACGGGAGCTCAATACTCACGGTGTCGAATGGGTAAGTCTCGCCGACCTTAGAAAGGAAAAGTAATGTGGTCTAGGCGGGAGGCTCTCACCGACGTCTGATGGGAGGTAATTACTCGCGGCATCAGACGGGAAAGCCTCCCCGAACGTAAGACGGAAAGGTAAAGTTGAATGGCCAGTATATGGCCAGACAGTGAAGGAGGTTTTTTTTTTTTTTTTTTTTTTTGGTGACCGATAAGGGTTTGGTGGGCTTCTTTAATATGAAACTGATTAGTTCTGAAATAACTTTGGTAAGCTTCTGAAGACCATCTCCCTAGAGTTTGTATCTGCTGTTTGGAGAGGCCTTTTTGGGCTGCTGATCTTGCAGTGCCTGACAGGGGTTCAATACTAAGAACAATTTGGTTGTCTAAAGGGTAGATGCTATGAGGATTACTGCATAATTGTTTAACGAATCCAATGAGCTGCTTCCGATATAAAGTCAGAAAATCTTGGTGCAGTCATTGTATTTGAAAAATTAAGTGTACAAAATAAATATAGAATTTCCTGTGCCAGTGTACCTCAGATGAGTGCCATTAATCAGCGATATGGCCATTGTCAATCATCATCTTGTCAGTGCGTGAGATCGACGATACGTATACGTATGTAATCGTGCTTGGGTGGAGGAAGAGAGAGACTCTGTTCTTGTCATGGCATGACTTTTTGCTGTTTTAAATCATGCGGGTGAAAGAAAGAGAGCCTATGGAATCACCGATAGTCTAAAAGAATATACTGTCAGATGCACTGATAAACTGATGTTAAATATGAAATTATTATAATTAAAACAGCTAGTTCATGTAATCGGGTACTACGGTCATCTCGCTTGTCTTGTGAAAAATTTGCCGCATCTGCACACGGAAGTTATCTATCTAAATGATCTGGAAATCGGTCAATGGTGAAACAATAGAGGATTTCATTTAAAGTTTAACAATTAAACCCTAATATGGACATAAACGAACATGTTAAATATAGTATTCTAAACCGGTAAATATATTTGGAGTAAGGTTTAGTTGAAACTGATGCATTGGTCGTACGCGCTCCGGACCATGCGCCTCATGATGAGACCGACACAACACCACAGAAACAAAAGAATGAGATACATTCTAACAAAACTGAGGCATTAAACTTAGTTAGTGAGGCTTGTTAAAATATTGCGCACCCCAGTTTACTTGTTACAGTGCAATGAAATACTTGTATCTGCAGACGATGTACGTCTGTTTGTGGATTGAGACTTCTTCATCGCCTACAGGCTCGAATCATCTTTGCAAGCACGGGTAAGCGTGAAATGAAATAACGGAGCAGTTTGGTAGCTGAATTATAGTGGCCGCCTAATAATGATAATAAAATAAAATAATAGGAGAATGAGTCTAATATCGTCTTGACTATAATCGATACGTAATACTATCACCACCACCTAGGATGGATGGGCATAACTTGGAAGCGGAGGTGATGTCGACTTTTGCCAGAAGAGAACCAACGACCCATTGAATGATGAAAAAGGATTTTTTTTTTTTTTTTTTGAGGAGATACAGAAAAGGCTCCTGCGGGAGCAGACACTACTGCGGCAGTGAGGAGATACGGAAAACAGATAAGTAAAGGGGAGCATGAGAAGAAGAGGAGAGATAGCTGCTTTGGCCGCCTGCAGGGCTTGCTAACCCATCCAAGTGCACACATACAGCAGTGAACACACACGCCATGAACACACACCCGGAGCAGTGGGCAACCATTTATGCTGCAGCGCCCGGGGAGCAGTTGGGGGTTCGGTGCCTTGCTCAAGGACACCACGGTCATGGTATTGCCAGCCCGAGATTCGAACACATGACCCTAGGGTTAGGGGTCAAACTCTCTAACCACTAGGCCCATCTTCCCCCCCCTTGGCTGTGGGAAGAGTAGACAGGTTAGTAACATTTGATGGGGCAACCTAAAAAATTAATGCGTAGCCTACTGTGTTGCCAGCTTAGCGATTGGTTGCCTACTTTGACAATTCCTTAAGCCTTTGTCAACATTAGTACGTTCCTGTTGGAAAAGCATCATTCCTCTTGTTTTGGCCTTCCAGCCTTTTTAAGCAGCCTCCAAAACGGATACATTTGGAACACTGGTTTCACATGGTAGTATAGACTTTGGAAACAGAGGCTTCTGAAATCAATGAACATCATAGTCTTGTAAAACATACCTATAGACAGGATTATGGCAATAACGTTAATTGCGGTTATGTGCTATTCACTTCCAAGCAGTTTCTAAAGATATTTACGTGCATGCTTTTCATATTATAGACCTAGAAAGACAACAATTTTTACTCACACTTGCTGTCCTGCGGCAAAACGAGGGTAGTGGTTTATTAGATAAATTCTAAGCGATCACGCCAGTAAATGGTGAAATATATCCCTAAATAAATTGATCCTGCCAGAATAGTTGCATGAAACTTATGTCTGTGTGAGGTTTAAACATGCACGGTAAGGCAGATAATATCTTTGGACATTTCAGTGTGGATGACGACTATGGGAAAAAGCCTTGGCTTCGTGGTAAAAATTGGCATCATCATCCAACAGAACTACGTCATAACCTCATTTAACAAACTTTAAGCCACATTCCATGGCACACGACATTTGGACACGATTGTCATATTTCTCCCTCTAGCGGCAGTCGTGCAGAACTTTCAAACTGGTCGTGCAGCAACTGTTACCTTGGCATGTTCACCATGGTAAAATTAATAATTTTAATGAATAAAATGTATGAATACATCGTCACGAATTAGATGACCCCCAAATAAGACCGTAGGTTTTATGGGGCTAATCAAATAATTAATGGTCTAATAATTATTTCTCCCATAATTATTATAAACCACCATTTTACATAAATTGCGTTTGAAGAATAATGTTAAAGTTAACAAAATATTGGCTCGGTGAAGAATAATGTTAAAGTTAACAAAATAATGGCTCGGTGGTTCGTGAGCGTCGTCTCGCGGCGCGTCTTCTTTTAGCGCGTGTTCGAAACCCGTACCAACACAGATTTACTTTATTTTATTTTTTTGTTTATCCTACTTACTTCAGCCGCTACGGGCGATCATACCTATAACTTGTTATCTCTGCAAGAATATCAAAATCATGCAATGAGCAAGTCTGCGTTTATTAGGCACTTGATATCACGTCAGTTTGTGCTTTCAGAATCGGCGAATCTGCTGCCGTCGTTCCAGCACATCTGCAGCGGAGACCTAAACAGGAAGTTGGTCACCAGATAACACGGTAACCAGTGAAACCGTAACACCGGAAGTAAAAATTCAATGCAACTTCTGCATTGACTTTTGGGAAATAAGCCATAAAAACGTAACCATACATGGTAGACTTAAAAACAGCTACGGCTGTACTAAGCGATAGTATATGTTTATATAAACGCCAAAAGTTCATGGGGCACTAACCTTGTTTTGAGATAAATGCGTTTTATTCGCGATGTCTTGGATAAGTACTTCATTACCCACAATCCCACAGTGATGCATCTGATTGGTGGAGCTCGTGTAAATGTCTGGTTAAACCCTGCGAAGGTCCGTGAAAACTGAAGATCATTAATAAAAAAATAAAATAAAAACCTGTGTTGCGTCTTTTTGCAAGGTAGACTTATCAGTGCAATCGTGTGCTCCTTGGCTGGAATGATTGCTTTTTTCAAGGAGGAAAACAAGTGTTCAAATGGGTGATAACCACTTTAGATAGGGTCATGTAAAGGTAGTTGAGTGTAGCGTGTCCGAGGGTCAGCTTGTGGGTTTTGGAAGGGCCAGCATGAGGGACAAGACCTACAAAGTTTTGGTGAGTCTTGCAGGGAGGTTGGTAACATTAGCATTATCGTCCACTACTGTAGCCTTCATATGGTATGAGTCAAATCATGCATTTTATGATGCCACTGTCAAAACAATATTTAGCCTAGGCATACCGTTTTGTCCATTTACTGAACATTTGTGTAATGGCAACGACATGTGTTGACTACTGAGCGGTGATTGCAGTCAGGTACAAAGCACTGCATGTTGCTGTGGTTGTTGTTAACCGCTTTCAAACGCGCACACAATATATAAAATACACGATGATAAATATAAAAAAATCAATACACAATACCTATATAAAACACTATTTATTTACACGATTAATACTGAAAGAACTGCTATTACTGCACATTCACTATATAATATAAAATACACTGGAGGAAAAAGTTCGCGCGGCCGTCGTCAGATTTGGAAGTCGCTCAAAAGGCTCGGTCGCGGCTGTGTGGCTTCAGTCGAATTCAGTGAGGCGCGGTGGTTTATGGGATGAGTAGTTCCTGCGCTCGAAATGAAAATATGTACACAGTCTTGTACCTTTGACTTTTTTGGATTTTCTCTTACTTTTTTCACTCGAAATGATATGTTGTTTGTTATTGCACCCGCCCTCCGAGGGAAGCGTGGCTACTTATTATGCAGCGCTCTGGCCGGCTCTAGCTGATATCAAAATTCAATGAAGATGGACGCCGCAAAGATGATCGCAGAAGAGCAATGTTTTGAAGTACTTCTTCGACACTGATTCTGAAGACGATCTGAGCGACGATGAAAGCAGCATAAGAAGACTGTATAATATCCCTAATCTACAACTGAGCGAAGATGAAGACGAGGAAGAATGTATCGGACTGGTGTCAGACGAGTTGGACCGTAAGATATCAGACGCTATATCGATAGTAACATTTGATGGGGATAAAGACAGAGAAATGGGGAAAATCCGTAACTTTGACTGTAAATGCTACACGAGGAGAAAAGATAACTCTCTGCATGGGAGACAGTCCTGTAGCCAGAAGCTTTCTCCAGACATTATGTACGACATACGGCTGGATTCTTTAGAGTGGCAGGACATGCGAATTATTGGACATTTAGAGGCAAATAGACGCACAGTGCAAACTTTGGAGATGGTTACATCAACAAAGAAGACCCCAACAAAGAGAAAGTGTGCCCGAACTACTTATTTCATTGGAGGCATCGAGATCTGCAAGAATACTTTTCTGTTTCTTATGGGATGAGTCTCCATAAACATCAAAATTTGTCGTTTTGTGTTCATTCTAAGAACACGTACACATTATCTCATGTTTAGTCCATGTCTAGACCTTCCCATTTCTACCTATTGTTATTGGCAGAGACACCCTGGCTGATATAGTCAAGCACTTTGAAGAGAAAGGGGCAAGACCACGTTTAAGAAAGAAACACTCACTGCCACGTCCACCAGCCAGGTTCATCGGCCCTGAGGATATCAACAGAGTTGTGGACTTCATAAAAAACTATGCAAAAGACAATTATATTGTTCTATCTGCATTCAGAGTAGTTTGGAGATATTGGGCTTCAAAGTTTTTGTTTAATTTTGTTTGAATTAATTTGAAAAGAATTCCAACCACCACAAAACCGCTCGTCCTCACAGCTATGAACAAAAGGAAAGTGCTTTATCTCACAGTCAAAAAATTAAATAAATAATAATAATAAAATTATGTATTTATAACAATCTACGATAAGAATGTCAGCAAAAAAAAAAACAAAAAAAACACTGCATAAAACCTTGTAATATTGATAAAGGCAACAGCAGTACCATAAAAATGGTGCATGGGGTCTTAATAATAATCGCAATAAATAAATAACCCATCATTTAGATACATTGATAAAATCGAAATGTAATATAATAAGTGGTTTAAGCGTTAGAAACCAAGAGACAAGTGTAGATGTAATCCAGTAATGTGGTCTGAATGGAAGAAAACTAGAAGACTCGCTATGACACAAGTGGATATTTCTGTACAATATGGCCCTCGAAAGTAGCGGTAAACGGCTCAAATTTAACTTTAAAATAAGAAGCTCTTCGAGTGAGTGGATGGGTGGCTCTTAAAAGAGCCTTTGGGGTGTGTCTCGGGGTCGGACTGCTCTACTTGGAGCTGGTGTACTTGGTGACGGCCTTGGTGCCCTCGGACACGGCGTGTTTGGCCAGCTCCCCGGGCAGCAGCAGACGCACGGCGGTCTGGATCTCTCGGGAAGTGATGGTGGAGCGCTTGTTGTAGTGAGCGAGACGAGACGACTCACCGGCGATGCGCTCGAAGATGTCGTTGACGAAAGAGTTCATGATGCCCATCGCCTTCGAAGAGATGCCGGTGTCAGGATGAACCTGCTTCAGCACTTTGTACACGTAGATGGCGTAGCTCTCCTTCCTGGACTTTCTGCGCTTCTTTCCTCCTTTCGCTGCGGTCTTGGTGACGGCCTTCTTGGAGCCTTTCTTCGGCGCGGACTTCGCTGGTTCGGGCATGATGATGTTTCCGATTCAATCTCTCAGAAATCAGTAGCGGACTGAAATCATACAGGGCTTTTTATTCACTCGTCTATGCTAATTCTGTGGGACCTCGTGATTCCGAGTTGTCATTGGTCAGACCCATAAACTTGTATTTAATTGGATCATTCAAGGCGTTACTGAACTGGAACGAGAGCCAATCACGGGACCTTAAATTATAGCTCCACCCATCACTCCATGTTTGAACGACACCCACCCGACTGGGTTTCCTTTGTTTCATTTCCCGCTGTTTTTATAGTAACATGTTAAGAAAATAAATAGTTCTAGATAAATATCACGCACACATTTTAAAACATTGTAAATCTATTAAGGAAATTACGGAGGAAAAAAAAAAAACACAGAGCATTTAGTTTTTACGTTTACTATTGTCCGTTGGCATTAATGACACCGTTTTCATATTTAATACTGTAATTAAAGCTGCTTTGACATAATCCGCATCGTCAAAAACGCTATATAAATAAAGGTGTCTTGACTTGATAACCTGGGTCTCTGTTGCTAGTTCACTGAAATTTTAAAAAGGAGCCTCTTTGCGGGAAATATAACATTGGCCTTTATCTTCTGCACAATACTGATCGTATACTTCAACGTATGTAACGTTACGGTTTAAACCCTTAAATCAGTTGCCATCTTTTTAAACAGACGCTGAAAAAATAAACAAGCTTCATGCTATAATTTCTTCCTTTATTTTAAGGAAAAGTTCTCGATGTGAAGCAAAAATGAGCAACGCAATCTCTTTCAGTGAGAGTGTGGGTGGCTCTTAAAAGAGCCGTTGGGTTTCTTCTCGGATCTGAAGCGGTTTATCCTCCGAAGCCGTACAAGGTGCGTCCCTGTCGTTTGAGCGCGTACACAACGTCCATGGCGGTGACGGTCTTTCTCTTGGCGTGCTCGGTGTAGGTGACGGCGTCGCGGATAACGTTCTCCAGGAACACCTTCAGCACACCGCGGGTCTCCTCGTAGATCAGACCGGAGATGCGCTTGACTCCGCCGCGGCGAGCTAGACGACGAATGGCGGGTTTGGTGATTCCCTGGATGTTATCGCGCAGCACCTTACGATGACGCTTAGCGCCTCCTTTCCCGAGTCCTTTACCGCCTTTGCCTCTTCCGGACATGGTGAGATGATCTCTGTTTCAGTCAAACGACGAATACAAACATATAGCAAGTGCTGCAGGGAGCCTTTTTACAGTTGTTTACAGGACCTAAATGAAACCAGCTTCGCGTCACATGACTCACCCCTCCCCCTCTAGTTCGAGCAGGAAACGATGACTGTCCTTTGTTTCTCCTTCTTCTGCTTCTATATTAACCAGCTCTCTCTTCCAAGATGCTAATCGACTGAAAGAGGCTGGAATAGTGGTGTATTTCTGTTGGGTACCAGCACACATTGGGGTATCTGGTAATGAAGTTGCTGATAAACTAGCAAAAAAAAGCACTAGACAAGACGGAGGTGGATGTTAAAGTACCTATGGGGAAAAAGGAGGCAAAATCGATTTTAAAGAGAAAGTTGATGAATAAGTGGCAAATTAGATGGGACAGTAGTAGCACAGGGAGATGGTGTTATAGTATCACACAGACAGTAGGGAGGATACATTGTCAGGGAAGAAATAGGAAAGAAGAAGTATTCCTGTCTAGGTTAAGATCGGGACATACAGGGTTAAACTCAACACTGGCAATAATGGGGCTACATGAAAATGGATTATGTGATGTGTGTATCTGAAAATTTATTTCATGTATTATTTATTTGTAGTAAGTATAATATTTTCCGGGATGTATTGTTCAGTCATCTGAAGAATGGAGAGGATAGAACGAAGAATGAGGATATTTTAGGAAAGGGATTAATGGATAGACAGATGTATATAATTACGTTTATATATGATTCAGGTTTGGGATTTAGAATATGATATACTTGAAATGTTGAACCTGCCATGGGGGCTGAGTGTGGACGGAGGAGCTGAACACGCAGCGCCGGATGAAGCACAATGAAACCTCTATTATGATAAATAATGATGATGCATGTGGGATGATAGAGTAGGGTTCAACCAGGAAACATAGTTAATGGTCCATTTGTGAAAGAAGGAAGAGGAAATAGTTTTAAACTTTAGACTTATCACCCAAGGATAATTTGCCGATAATGCTCATTTGGAGTTAATCGCCATTAAACAAGAAGAAGAAGAAGAAGAAGAAGAAGAAGAAGATGCTAATCTGCACAAAAATCCTGATGTATAATCGAGACATCGTCTGATGAAATCAAATACACAAAAGACATGAAAAAGGCAATACCTTCCACAAAAAAGACTAGAGTAATTTATAGTAAGTACTCTAGTGTTTTTGAACCATACTAAAGGTGCTGGTCATATAATTAGAATATCATCAAAAAGTTGATTTATTTCACTAATTCCATTCAAAAAGTGAAACTTGTATATTATTTTCATTCATTACAGAAAGACTGATATATTTCAGGTGCCAAGTCCTGTTGGGAAATTAAATCCGCTTCTCCATAAAGTTGGTCAGCAGCAGGAAGCATGAAGTGCTCTAAAATGTCCTGGTATACGGCTGCGTTGACCTTGGACCTCAGAAAACAAAGTGGACCAACACCAGCAGATGGCATGGCACCCCAAACCATCACTGACTGTGGAAACTTTACACCTCAAGCAACATGGACCTCAAGCAACATGGATTGTGTGCCTCTCCTCTCTTCCTCCAGACTCTGGGACCCCGATTTCCAAAGGAAATGCTAAATTTACTTTCATCAGAGAACATAACTGTGGACCACTCAGCAGCAGTCCTGTCCTTTTTGTCTTTAGACACTTCTGACGCTGTCTGTTGTTCAAGAGTGGCTAGACACAAGGAATGCGACAGCTGAAACACATGTCTTGCATACGTCTGTGCGTAGTGGTTCTTGAAGCACTGACTCCAGTTGCAGTCCACTCTTTGTGAAGCTCCCCCACATTTTTGTATGTGTTTTGTTTCACAATCCTCTCCAGGGTGCGGTTATCCCTATCGCTTCTACACTTTTTTTCTACCACATCTTCGCCTTCCCTTCGCCTCTCTATTAATGTGCTTGGACACAGAGCTCTGTGAACAGCCAGCCTCTTTTGCAATGACCTTTTGTGTCTTGCCCTCCTTGTGCAAGGTGTCAATGGTCTTCTTTTGGACAACTGTCAAGTCAGCAGTCTTCCCCATGATTGTGTAGCCTACAGAATTGTCCTCAATCCTGAACATTATTACAATATTCAAATTTTCTGAGATACTGAATTTGGGGTTTTCCGTAATTGTCAGTTATAATCATCTAAATTCAATTCAAGTTTATTTGTATAGTGCTTTTTACAATACAAATTGTTACAAAGCAACTTTACAGAAAATTATGTTTCTACAATATTTGGTAGAAAGTGGTATGACAGGATTTTTAGAAAAATGAATACAAGACGTAGTCAGCCAGGCAAAGAAACATTATTATTAAGTTTATTATTAAACATTATTATTAAGAAATAATATCATTAAGAAGTAATAGTTATGATGCAGTCACACTTGCAGCAATGCTTGTTAGTTCTGTTTGTTGATTCAGGGTTAGCATCATCTGGGGTCCTCTGAGGGTCAGCATCATCTCTTCTCAGGTGTTCTGGATTCCAGACTGGAGCTTGTGTAAATCCTAGTTACCACGGGATGAAGATCCTGTGGCAAAACAGAGAAACACATAGAGACATCACTAGCATAGCTGCTGATCCAATAAAGTAAAATTAATTAGTTTAACCCAAGCTAAAGAATAAAAATGCGCATGTGATCAGATGCAGCTACACTCACAATTTAAGATACATTATTCAAATGCTTGGCGAAAGAGATACGTTTTTAATATAGATTTAAACAGAGAGAGTGTGTCTGAACCCCGAACATTATCAGGAAGGCTATTCCAGAGTTCGGGAGCCAAATGTGAGAAAGCTCTACCTCCTTTAGTGGACTTTCCCATCCTAGGAACTGCTGGGCCTTTTTTTACAATGGAACTACTAAAAGTCCAGCGTTTTGTGACCTTAGGGTGCGTGATGGGTTGTAGTTTGATAGAAGGCTAATTAGGTACGCAGGAGCTAAACCATTTAGGGCCTTACAGGTAAGTAATGATAATTTGTAACTGATACGGAACTTAATAGGTAGCCAGTGCAGAGACTGTAAAATTGGGGTAATATGATCATATTTTCTGGACCTGGTAAGGACTCTAGCTGCTGCATTTTGGACTACCTGTAGCTTTTTTATTGACGAAGCAGGACAACCACCTAGAAGTGCATTACAATAGTCCAGTCATGAATGCGTGAACTAGCTTCTGCATCAGAAACAGATAACATGTTTCGTAGCTTGCCAATGTTTCTAAGATGGAAGAATTGAGTTTTTGTAACATGGAAAATATGATTTTCAAAAGACAAGTTGCTGTGTAATATAACACCCAGATTTCTGACTGTAGAGGAAGTAACAGTACATCCGTCTAGATGCAGATTGTAATCTACAAGATTCTGTGTAGTGTTTTTTGGTCCAATAATTAATATCTCTGTCTTATCCAAATTTAACTGGAGAAATTATTTGTCATCAAATCTTTTAAATTTTTAACACACTCTGTTAGCTTAGATAATTGGGAAGTTTCATCTGGTCTTGTTGAGATATATAGCTGAGTATCATCAGCATAACAGTGGAAGCTTATTTCATATTTTCTAATAATATTACCAAGGGGCAACATGTATAATGAAAATAGAAGGGGACCTAGGATGGATCCTTGTGGCACTCCAAATTTTACTGATGATAAATGAGATGACTCCCCATTTAAGTAAACAAAATGGTAGCGATCGGACAGGTAGGATCTAAACCATCTTAGAGCCTACCATTGAATACCTGTATAGTTTGTAATTGATCTATGAGCATGTCATGATCTAGGGTGTCGAACGCAGCACTAAGATCAAGTAAGACTAGAAATGAGATGCAGCCTTGATCTGACGCAAGCAAGTAGTTTGTAATTTTAACAAGTGCAGTTTCTGTGCTATGGTGGAGCCTGAAAACTGACTGGTGCTCAATTGAGCAGACACAACTTTTTCTAAAATTTTAGACATAAATGGGAGATTTGAAGTAGGCCTATAAATTGCCAGTTCACTAGGATCTAGTTTTGGTTTCTTAATAAGAGGCAACATGCCCGTATTTGATGTTAGTGCCACCTGCTGGCAACAGGAAACGGCATGTTGAAAACTTTTAAAAAGTGCCATTAAATTAATTTTTTTATGAATTTGTGCAATTTGCTTGTTGTTAATAAACATTTAAATTGTTATTCATTGTATTTTATGTTGTTGGGTATCACAAAACGGAATATAATACGAAAAAGTAGATACTATCTGTGGTGTATTTGGGATAATGTGTATATATGCATGATGAGCAGTCATTGGTTCCTATGCCTGGGAAGAGGGTATTTAAATCACGTGATGTGATTTGCACGTGTGAAATGTGATGTAATCAATATGTGATCTGAACACCAGTAAAGTATGTTTGATAGCATTTGGTTGCTGGCCTCGTGAATATATAACATAAATTGGCGACGAGGATGGGATTGAGTACCTGGGTCATGTGATCGATGAAAAAGGGGTGTATCCGACAAAAGACAAGGTAAAAGCTATTCAAGATGCGCCAGCACCATCAAATGTGAAGGAACTACGAGCTTTTTTAGGTTTGGTAAATTATTATGGACGCTTTGTACCACTGTATAGACTGTTGAAAGAACAAACTGCTTGGTGCTGGGGGAAAAAGGAACAAGGTGCTTTTAGTAGATGTAAAGAATTGCTCACCAGTGACAAAGTGCTAGTATACTATGATCCACAACTGCCTTTGACTTTAGCATGTGATGCTTCCGCTTATGGAATTGGTGCGGTGCTTCAGCACATCATGCCAAATGGTGACGAGCATCCCATTGCATATGCTTCACGTACTTTGTCCCCTGCTGAAAAGAAATATTCACAGATTGAGAAGGAAGCTTTGAGTGTGATCTATGGAGTTAAAAAATTCCATCAGTATCTTTGGGGAAGATCTTTTAATTTGATAACTGATCATAGACCATTAGTGACTCTGTTTGGTGAACATAAGCATTTCCCAATGATGGCTGCCGCTCGCATTCAGCGGTGGGCGATAATTTTGTCGGCATATGATTATCATATCATGTATCGCAAGGCAGAAGATCATGGAAATGCAGATGGCTTGTCACGAATTCCATTACCTGAAATTACCGATGTAGGAACAGAAGCCATTTCAGCAAATATCAACACACTTTTGACAAACCATCTTCAAGAAGCTCCTCTAAATGCAGCACAGATTGCCAGAATGACAAGAACAGATCAAGAACTTTCTAAAGTGTTTCGTTATGTCATGGAAGGTTGGCCAATTGAAGTGTCAGATGATTTGAAAGTATTATACGCGAAAAGAGATGAACTGTCAGTAGAACAGGGATGTCTGCTATGGGGCACACGAGTGATTGTACCATTCAAATTTCGAAAATCAGTGTTACAGGAAATTCACTCAGGACACCCTGGCATTGTTAAAATGAAAGCTCTGACTCGTAAATACGTGTGGTGGCCTAAAATTGATACGGATATAGAAAGAGTTTGCAAGGAGTGTCAAATCTGTCAACAAGAACAAAGAATGCCAAGTCACGTCCCTCTTTATCCTTGGGAATTCCCGGGTGAGTGTTGGAAAAGGTTGCATGTGGATTTTGCTGGTCCGTTCTTGAACAACATGTTTATGATCATTGTTGATGCTCATTCTAAATGGTTGGAAGTTTTTCGTATGTCACAGATTACTTCTCAAGCTACTATTACCAGATTGAAGAGATTGTTTTCTGCATATGGATTACCTGAACAAATCGTGACTGATAATGCAACTACTTTTACTTCTTATGAATTCCAAAGATTTGTGAAGCAGAATGGTATTATGCATACCAGAAGTGCACCAAAACACCCAGCAACAAATGGATTGGCAGAAAGATATGTCCAGACGTTCAAGAGGGGTATGAAGCAATTGACTAATGAGCAAATGTGCATTGATGATAGACTATCTTTATTTTTATTGCGCTATCGCACAACTCCTAATTGTACCACAGGTCAGTCACCATCTGATTTATTTTTAAAGAGACACATCCGCACCAGGCTGGACTTCCTGAAACCAAACATTCATGAGACGGTTCGCAGAAAACAGTATTTGCAGAAAAATCAACATGACTATCGGGCAAGAGAGAGATCCTTTGCTGTGGATGATTCTGTTTTCCTGCGAAGTACAGTGGGAGGAGATCCGAAGTGGTTATCTGGAGTGATTACACAACAGACAGGACCTGTTTCGTACAAGGTACGTGATCCAGCATCGGATACTGTGTATAGACGGCATGGTGATCAATTGAGACCACGCACTTCGTCCTCAGAGATTCCAATGCCACCGAATGAAAAGGAGACTGCTCAATCTGCTGAATCTAATGATCAAGCTCAAAATGCTGAACTCAATGATCAAGATTCTGGATTTGCTGGAATTCCAGGTACATTTGACTCTGAGGTACCTTTTGAACTAACAGAACCCCTGATTCCAAGTCCAGGGGGTCTACGTCGCTCTAAACGAACTATTAAATTACCACAGCGTTTTAGAAATTGAGAATTTGAACACATGTGGTGCTTTTGAACTGATAATGTGGTGTATGATTTTAATGGGGGAGGAAATGTGGTGTATTTGGGATAATGTGTATATATGCATGATGAGCAGTCATTGGTTCCTATGCCTGGGAAGAGGGTATTTAAATCACGTGATGTGATTTGCACGTGTGAAATGTGATGTAATCAATATGTGATCTGAACACCAGTAAAGTATGTTTGATAGCATTTGGTTGCTGGCCTCGTGAATATATAACACTATCTTACAGCGGTCTCCTTTCCCCCACAATGCAATGCATCACGTCACGTTGGGGAGAGAATTTACCAAAGCCCGCCTTGAGAGCATTGAGAGTGACTAGAAAGACGAAAGTATTTAAATAACGCAAATTATAGATAAATAGATAAATACATATATATATATATATATATATATATATATATATATATAGATAGATAGATAGATAGATAGATAAATATAGATATAGATAGATAGATAGATTAGATATATAGATAGATAGATAGACAGACAGATAGATAGAGAGATATCAACCGACAGCGACCCAAACGCACTCGGTCCCTACAGCACAAGCTTTCCAGCGCTTTCCATGGGACAGAACCGCCCACACAAGCACCTGCCAAACACAGCGACAGACACGCGGCTAAGTTTGCAACAACATTTGCACCGGAGGAAGAGATAAACGCTTAGAATCTTCCGTATAGCTAGCATGATGCCTTCTATTTCTAGATGACAAAGACAAAGCTTACCAGTACAACGACACTATGACAACGGTTACCGGTACTTATCTGAACTAACGTCATGACCACTGCCACTAAATATAAAGAAAACGTTGATTTTTTTTTTTCACTCGGTTCTACTCAGTGACAGTAAAAAATAAAAAAATAAATAAAAAGGCACGGGCTGGTTCAAAATTATACGGCTGCGGGCCATCATACATGTTGGCTCTTGCCACCTCTTCCTCATCCCAGTCAGTCACTATAGTTCTGATGCTGCGTTCCAGGCAGGTTTTTGAGCTCATAATTACTATTTCATACCACTAATAACCACTTTGTACCATTCCAGGCAAGTTATGCCAAACTTTCTGAGCGCAAGGGATTGTAACTAGATTATTTATTTTATTGCAACGTTACATTGCCCTAAAATCGTTTTTTCAACGTGTACCACTTGCATAAACACTGCATCCATAGGCAGTATTATTCATAGGGGCTGTCATCGTTTTTTCGCGTGCTGTGTGACCTCAGAATTCGGAGTACATCGATCTAGTACAAGACACGAGTTCACGGGTGGGAAGTTATGGGTTTGATTGCCGTTCCAGTGCATTTCACGGGTTTAAGGTTGGAAAAACTAGGGTTACGGGTTGCCTGGAACGCTGCATCATACTAGGCTGAAGCTACCATTCCTCGACTTCTCCCCAACGTGACATCATCACCGAGTTGCGTAAAAAAAAAAACGGTTAATACCAAAAACTTAAAAAATAGGTCTTTAAGACCATTTTTGAGACATTTTAAAAAGGATATACATATCTTGATTAATTTGTGTACCCATTAATCGAAAGTGGTGGTTAACCTGCAACATGGCCTTTAAGTGATAAATACAATGGCAGCATGCTAGAAGGTAACGAGTCTGCTTACAGACAGGAGGTAAAAGAGCTGGCTGTCTCGTGCAGTCTCAACAACCTGGAGCTTAACACGCTCAAAACAGTGGAGATGATCGTGGACTTCAGGAGAAATCCCCCTGCTCTCCCCCCACTCACCATCATGAACAGCACTGTGACTGCAGTGGAGTCATTCAGGTTCCTGGACACCACTGTCTCTCAGGACCTGAAGTGGGACATTCACATTGACTCTATTGTAAAAAAGGCCCAGCAGTTCCTAGGATGGGAAAGTCCACTAAAGGAGGTAGAGCTTTCTCACATTTGGCTCCCGAACTCTGGAATAGCCTTCCTGATAATGTTCGGGGTTCAGACACACTCTCTCTGTTTAAATCTATATTAAAAACGTATCTCTTTCGCCAAGCATTTGAATAATGTATCTTAAATTGTGAGTGTAGCTGCATCTGATCACATGCGCATTTTTATTCTTTAGCTTGGGTTAAACTAATTAATTTTACTTTATTGGATCAGCAGCTATGCTAGTGATGTCTCTATGTGTTTCTCTGTTTTGCCACAGGATCTTCATCCCGTGGTAACTAGGATTTACACAAGCTCCAGTCTGGAATCCAGAACACCTGAGAAGAGATGATGCTGACCCTCAGAGGACCCCAGATGATGCTAACCCTGAATCAACAAACAGAACTAACAAGCATTGCTGCAAGTGTGACTGCATCATAACTATTACTTCTTAATGATATTATTTCTTAATAATAATGTTTAATAATAAACTTAATAATAATGTTTCTTTGCCTGGCTGACTACGTCTTGTATTCATTTTTCTAAAAATCCTGTCATACCACTTTCTACCAAATATTGTAGAAACATAATTTTCTGTAAAGTTGCTTTGTAACAATTTGTATTGTAAAAAGCACTATACAAATAAACTTGAATTGAATTTAGATGATTATAACTGACAATTACGGAAAACCCCAAATTCAGTATCTCAGAAAATTTGAATATTGTAATAATGTTCAGGATTGAGGACAATTCTGTAGGCTACACAATCATGGGGAAGACTGCTGACTTGACAGTTGTCCAAAAGAAGACCATTGACACCTTGCACAAGGAGGGCAAGACACAAAAGGTCATTGCAAAAGAGGCTGGCTGTTCACAGAGCTCTGTGTCCAAGCACATTAATAGAGAGGCGAAGGGAAGGCGAAGATGTGGTAGAAAAAAAGTGTAGAAGCGATAGGGATAACCGCACCCTGGAGAGGATTGTGAAACAAAACACATACAAAAATGTGGGGGAGCTTCACAAAGAGTGGACTGCAACTGGAGTCAGTGCTTCAAGAACCACTACGCACAGACGTATGCAAGACATGTGTTTCAGCTGTCGCATTCCTTGTGTCTAGCCACTCTTGAACAACAGACAGCGTCAGAAGTGTCTAAAGACAAAAAGGACAGGACTGCTGCTGAGTGGTCCACAGTTATGTTCTCTGATGAAAGTAAATTTAGCATTTCCTTTGGAAATCGGGGTCCCAGAGTCTGGAGGAAGAGAGGAGAGGCACACAATCCATGTTGCTTGAGGTCCATGTTGCTTGAGGTGTAAAGTTTCCACAGTCAGTGATGGTTTGGGGTGCCATGCCATCTGCTGGTGTTGGTCCACTTTGTTTTCTGAGGTCCAAGGTCAACGCAGCCGTATACCAGGACATTTTAGAGCACTTCATGCTTCCTGCTGCTGACCAACTTTATGGAGAAGCGGATTTAATTTCCCAACAGGACTTGGCACCTGAAATATATCAGTCTTTCTGTAATGAATGAAAATAATATACAAGTTTCACTTTTTGAATGGAATTAGTGAAATAAATCAACTTTTTGATGATATTCTAATTATATGACCAGCACCTTTAGTATGGTTCAAAAACACTAGAGTACTTACTATAAATTACTCTAGTCTTTTTTGTGGAAGGTATTGCCTTTTTCATGTCTTTTGTGTATTTGATTTCATCAGACGATGTCTCGATTATACATCAGGATTTTTGTGCAGATTAGCATCTTCTTCTTCTTCTTCTTCTTCTTCTTCTTCTTGTTTAATGGCGATTAACTCCAAATGAGCATTATCGGCAAATTATCCTTGGGTGATAAGTCTAAAGTTTAAAACTATTTCCTCTTCCTTCTTTCACAAATGGACCATTAACTATGTTTCCTGGTTGAACCCTACTCTATCATCCCACATGCATCATCATTATTTATCATAATAGAGGTTTCATTGTGCTTCATCCGGCGCTGCGTGTTCAGCTCCTCCGTCCACACTCAGCCCCCATGGCAGGTTCAACATTTCAAGTATATCATATTCTAAATCCCAAACCTGAATCATATATAAACGTAATTATATACATCTGTCTATCCATTAATCCCTTTCCTAAAATATCCTCATTCTTCGTTCTATCCTCTCCATTCTTCAGATGACTGAACAATACATCCCGGAAAATATTATACTTACTACAAATAAATAATACATGAAATAAATTTTCAGATACACACATCACATAATCCATTTTCATGTAGCCCCATTATTGCCAGTGTTGAGTTTAACCCTGTATGTCCCGATCTTAACCTAGACAGGAATACTTCTTCTTTCCTATTTCTTCCCTGACAATGTATCCTCCCTACTGTCTGTGTGATACTATAACACCATCTCCCTGTGCTACTACTGTCCCATCTAATTTGCCACTTATTCATCAACTTTCTCTTTAAAATCGATTTTGCCTCCTTTTTCCCCATAGGTACTTTAACATCCACCTCCGTCTTGTCTAGTGCTTTTTTTTGCTAGTTTATCAGCAACTTCATTACCAGATACCCCAATGTGTGCTGGTACCCAACAGAAATACACCACTATTCCAGCCTCTTTCAGTCGATTAGCATCTTGGAAGAGAGAGCTGGTTAATATAGAAGCAGAAGAAGGAGAAACAAAGGACAGTCATCGTTTCCTGCTCGAACTAGAGGGGGAGGGGTGAGTCATGTGACGCGAAGCTGGTTTCATTTAGGTCCTGTAAACAACTGTAAAAAGGCTCCCTGCAGCACTTGCTATATGTTTGTATTCGTCGTTTGACTGAAACAGAGATCATCTCACCATGTCCGGAAGAGGCAAAGGCGGTAAAGGACTCGGGAAAGGAGGCGCTAAGCGTCATCGTAAGGTGCTGCGCGATAACATCCAGGGAATCACCAAACCCGCCATTCGTCGTCTAGCTCGCCGCGGCGGAGTCAAGCGCATCTCCGGTCTGATCTACGAGGAGACCCGCGGTGTGCTGAAGGTGTTCCTGGAGAACGTTATCCGCGACGCCGTCACCTACACCGAGCACGCCAAGAGAAAGACCGTCACCGCCATGGACGTTGTGTACGCGCTCAAACGACAGGGACGCACCTTGTACGGCTTCGGAGGATAAACCGCTTCAGATCCGAGAAGAAACCCAACGGCTCTTTTAAGAGCCACCCACACTCTCACTGAAAGAGATTGCGTTGCTCATTTTTGCTTCACATCGAGAACTTTTCCTTAAAATAAAGGAAGAAATTATAGCATGAAGCTTGTTTATTTTTTCAGCGTCTGTTTAAAAAGATGGCAACTGATTTAAGGGTTTAAACCGTAACGTTACATACGTTGAAGTATACGATCAGTATTGTGCAGAAGATAAAGGCCAATGTTATATTTCCCGCAAAGAGGCTCCTTTTTAAAATTTCAGTGAACTAGCAACAGAGACCCAGGTTATCAAGTCAAGACACCTTTATTTATATAGCGTTTTTGACGATGCGGATTATGTCAAAGCAGCTTTAATTACAGTATTAAATATGAAAACGGTGTCATTAATGCCAACGGACAATAGTAAACGTAAAAACTAAATGCTCTGTGTTTTTTTTTTTTCCTCCGTAATTTCCTTAATAGATTTACAATGTTTTAAAATGTGTGCGTGATATTTATCTAGAACTATTTATTTTCTTAACATGTTACTATAAAAACAGCGGGAAATGAAACAAAGGAAACCCAGTCGGGTGGGTGTCGTTCAAACATGGAGTGATGGGTGGAGCTATAATTTAAGGTCCCGTGATTGGCTCTCGTTCCAGTTCAGTAACGCCTTGAATGATCCAATTAAATACAAGTTTATGGGTCTGACCAATGACAACTCGGAATCACGAGGTCCCACAGAATTAGCATAGACGAGTGAATAAAAAGCCCTGTATGATTTCAGTCCGCTACTGATTTCTGAGAGATTGAATCGGAAACATCATCATGCCCGAACCAGCGAAGTCCGCGCCGAAGAAAGGCTCCAAGAAGGCCGTCACCAAGACCGCAGCGAAAGGAGGAAAGAAGCGCAGAAAGTCCAGGAAGGAGAGCTACGCCATCTACGTGTACAAA